>NC_061114.1:44723949-44821500 GCF_002878395.1 Capsicum annuum
CAACATCACCTTCTAAACAAAAGTTCACTTTTAAAGTCACCAAAACTTAAGCTTTTTCAACTAATAAAGTTACCAACCACATCACCTCCTAAACATTAATCCACTATTAAAGTCACCAAAACTTAAGCATTTTCAATAAATAAAGTCACCAACAACATCACCTTCTATACACTAATCCACTATTAATTATTTTTTTTCAGAAACCGTCCACTAGTAATCGTTTTTTTTTGAAAAAAAATTTTAAAAAATTATTCAAAAATCGATCACAAGTGATCGATTTTTTAAATATTTTTTTATTTTTTTTAAAACCGACCACTAGTGCTCGTTTTTTTATTTTTTTTATTTTTTTCATTTGCAAAATAAATAATAATTAATACTAAAATTATTTTAATAATTATTTTGATTTTTTTTAAAATAAAAAACTACCACTTGTGGCCGCTTTTAAAAAAGAAAATTAAAAAAAATTAAAATCCGACCACTAGTGGTCAGTTTTTTCCGACCACAATTTGTGGTCGGTTTTCTGTGGTCGATTTTTGCCCTTTTTTTAGTAGTGAAATATGTCCATACCTCCGTGATACACCCAAATTAGACCTAAAAGAAGAAGTATAAAATAGTCTCTATCAAAGATAGAACCCGACAAGGTTGGTGTCGAATCCAACATAGAATAAGGTGAAAACTAAGCCTTATGTGATTATGTTGACTACTAGTCAATTATTTTCGTAAATGTGGAGTTTTGTGAAGTGTTTGTTATTCAGTTTCAGTGGTGCTTAAGTTGTAATGTTAGAGTTTTGGTACGTGTAATCAACTAATAGAGAGATCTAGATCAGTTTTTGTTGGAACCTAATTTTTGTACTTCATAATTTAATTTAATTTTTTGAGCTTTTTCAGTTTTAAATAAAATGGAAATAATTACTTTATTAGAATATACAACTTTCTCAAATAATTTCTAGGTTATCTTTTTAACTTTGACTAACATTTATGCATTCCAACATTCAAATATAATGGATTTTATGATTTCATTAGTTAAACAAATACATATTTACCAATGTCAACTTTTGATCGAGGTTTTCTTTTTAAAAACATGATTTTATTAAGTTGATTTTTGCCTAAATATATTTTATCTTAAAATTAAGCATATTCAGAAGGTAATTATTTTTATTAAACAAATAAGCTCATAATTAAATTGAATGTCATTCCATATTATTTTTTTTTTATTAAATTCAGCCAATTGTTCAATATGGTCATATTTGCCATTTGATTTTGCAAGAATTGTAATACAATTGACCATCTTTGAATTTAAGCAAACTAAATCATAAATTTATTTGGCTAAGTTTTAAAGAAATCTAGTTATTTCTTTAATAGCATAAACTAACGTACCCAATATCCTAATTTCTACCTAATCCGCCACGGCCTAATGCTTTTACTCACTCTAGATGAACCTTTAAACCCTTCTTCCTAATAACACCTAACAATAAAAAGAATAAATTTCCAACGCCAGCAGCTTCAAGAGCTATCATGACCCGGTATACGGGTCATGATGAAACCTACTTTATCCCGCAAGTAGATAAGCCAAACCGTATCCCAGAGCTATAAGAAATGGACTAACTTGGCGGAATATGGCCTACAAGCCAGAAATCAATAATTAAAAACTTAAAACAACAATAAAACAGTCATAACTGTCCAATAGATAGATAGAAGGGCAACATCCATCCGAAGACACAGTAATGTCGGTACAAAAGCTACTAAAAATGAATTATAAGTACTGAATAGTCAAATACAATCCATTTCGAACATGAAAAACTAGACATAGAAAAATTGAAGGAAAAGGGGAACTTGACTCCAAAATCTCACTCAATCTTCGAAATCAACCCTGCACAAGCGTCACGTTAGTTGCAACAACTAGAACTAAGATCTACACATAAAAAAAGATAGGTACTCAGTAGGTATCATCGACCAACTAAGCTAAATCATAATAAGTCAAGGTAGTAGGGAAAACCTTGAAATAATTCCAACATTGATGTGCATAAGTAAATGAAATTGATTCAGAAAGGTAACATAAAGATCACACAATTATATGTGCCAAATTGGCCCCATGAGCGAATGAGTGTAGAAAATAACCCAACACAAGCACCCATAAGCCTAGAGGGTACATTCAAAGAGAAATAAACAACCGAAGATCCATAACTATACTGAATATCAGTTATAACCATTAAATTATTCATACCATATCATATAATTTGCAACTCCTAATCCTGGACTCGAACCAAAACTCATATGATCTTTATCATTCATCCTCAATAGTATCAACATTATAACATCGTTTGTCGGACTCAAACCAAAACTCATTGTATCAATGTTATAAAAAATTGTAGGACTTGAACTGGAACTCATATCATCACTATTATCATCAATTGCCGGACTTGAACTAGAACTCATATTAATAGACCATATCAATAAATCATACCAATTGACCATATCCATAAGTCATAACAATAAACTATATAAGTACACTCCATCAATAAATCACGGAACTTTAACCGAAATTAGAACCAAACTCCCAATTACAAAACTAACAAAATATTTTCATCTTTAACCTCCTAAAAACCTCAAACTAATCATTAATAATGGTTCAATATGCATAAATAATTCCATAAAATCCAACACAAGTCTTGGACTAACATGAGTCGTAGGGGCCTACTCCTAATCTTCAAAATTCATTTATAGGAAAATTCTACTCTAGACTAGGCTAAGGTATCTAAATTCATTTATAGATGATAAATAAGTCTCAATTATCCCTAAGATAAAAATTTATCCTAAAACAAGAGTAACTAAGTTAACTACACATAAATTACGGTTTCAAGATAGCCTAAACAGTCTAATTAACTCAATTATTTCAAATTATAGCTCAAACACCTATGTCCCATCCCATATCTAGCATAATTTTATAAGCATACTCCAAAATAGCTCAATATATGAAGAGGATAAACCTAGCCTACCTAGACACTAAAGAAAAGCCCTAAGAATCTGCTAAACCATCGATTTTCCCTTTCAAGAAGCTTCCGTAAGGTGCCACGCTATAAAAATCACAATCTATTCATTAAGAAGAGAACAATGATACCCATATTGCACTATTATGCTTTGGGTCCATAGTTACATAAAAATTCCATGTGGGGCTGCTAATGGAACTTTCAAAACTAACTCAACATCCCTCTATGCTCAAGGAACATTTGCCAAAAAAAATAGGTGAATCCAAGCTCTAATGGTACTAAAATGGAGTCACCAAGATTATAGTGATTTTAGAAAAAGATGGAGAATCAGACAAAAAATAGGTGAAAGCTTACCACAAATTCGAAGAAGAAATATGTAAATTAACTTAACTCAAGCTCTAAAATCAACCACAAATGATTCTCCCATATTTTCCTACATTTTAGGGTTCAACATTCAAGGGAATGGATGAAAAATGGTAAAAATCAGGCAATGGTAAAAATCAGGCTAAGTGTGATAATTATACCCCTACCAGGTATTCGAGTACCACTTAAGTGGACATTGGACCGCTTAAGTGTCACCTCTTAAGCTAAGTAGTATCGCTCTTGCGATACTTCACGACTACACAAGTACCACTTTATCTGTCCTTTGTCGCTTTAGAGGCTACCGCTTAAGCATTAAGGGTGTCTCTTAAGCGATGCCTTACTAGGTTAGCCAGACCACTTAAGCGATCAATTGGGTGCTTTAGCGGGACTATGCTTAAGCGACCAAAATAGCCGCTTAAGCGGTGAACTAGTTGAGTGCACCGGTTGTAGCTTTATAATTAATATGGACTTCAACCGAACCCTGAAGATTCATCCAAAATACCATATACTCAAACACACTATACTACCCAGTCAAATTAGATGTTTTGGACTCGATGACGTTGTTAACATTTCTTCTGAGGTCATTTCAATGAAAAGTAGGTACCACACCCACGTGAAATTATTTTAACTTTTGACCAATATCTTGAAATGTGTTCGGAAGCCTCAGAAACCAAACCAAGGGTCCTCAATATCGATATTCTGAAGTTGTTGGAATAGTCAGATTTGTCATAAAATAACTTGGAGGGTTATTACAATATCTACTACTAAATAATTTTCATCTGCGAAAGTCAAGGATTAGGATGTACCTGAAGCCTCGAATATGTGAGGATACTGGCTCCGTATATAACCCTCGATCTCCCAAGTAGCCTCCTCTACTGGGTGGTGCCTCCACTGAACCTTTACTACTAGGATCCCTCTAGTGCACAATCGCCTGACATTACTAGCCAATATGAGCACTAACTCCTCCACGAAGGTTAACCGCTCATCCATCTAAACTGAGCCCCATCAAAGAACATGAAAAGGGTCAGGAATATATCGTTTCAATATAAAAACATAGAAAACCAAATAGAAAACAACAAAACCTAGGGGTAAGGCTAACTCATCAGCCACCTCACCAACCGTGCGAACAATCTCAAAGAGTCTTATATATGTGGGGCTGAGCTTACCTTTCCTCTCAACTTCATCACACCTTTCATGGAGACACACAGAGGAATAACAGATCACAAAGTCTAAATATCAAGGCATGAAGTCAACGATCTACTTAAGCCCTCTACCTACTCTAAGTTTCCCTCAACTTATCCTGAATTGCCCTGACTCTACCCAACGACTCCTGAAGCAACTCAGTACTACCAGGCCTAATATCAAAAATCTCAAACCATCCAATCAAAAAATGACATCTCTGTCACGACCCGAACTAGGGCCTGGCTGTGACGGACATCCGACCAATGAAGGCCTGGATATCCCACTCTATCTGGTAATCATGCACAACATTCATATAATAAAAGAAAAAAGTGGAATTATAAATCGAATACGGAAACATGGTCATACTCTGATATTAGCTTAACAATGAAGGAAAACTCCAACAATATCTAAATAACATCTGACTCAGTCTGTAAAATCTCTACTAAATCTCAACAAAATACTATCTAAAGTCTGGGACAAGGCCCCAAGTAGACCAAAACTGTAGAATAATGAATATTTGTAAAACATTAGGCCTTCCAGAATATAGAAGGCTCACCACTGCACAATCTCTTCTGCTGTCTGAATTATCTACTGCTTATCTTAACCCCTAGATTGTGCCTCAGAACCTGAGAGGTTGGAGGGAGAGGGGGTTAATACAGATGTACTGGTACGCAGAGCTAATCAAAAATAGTCATTTATAATCAACATATATTAGATCAATTTAAAATAATTCATAATCATATCATATAGTAAGAAATCACATGGGCATTTTAAAGACTTTGAAATATTTCTTTGAAACCATGACTCACTCTTTGTCTTACTTTTTAGCTAGATGGTACACCCTACAATCTGTAATTCCACGGCCTATATGGAATCCTCCCTTGACTCGGTGGCCAAGCCCCTAATCCAAGTTTTCCGCAAGAATTGGAGTATCTATAAGGAGGATACGCAAGATCACACAGTAGGGTGCCAAAATCCCTAATCAAGTCAACATATCATGGTAGTGCACAAGATCATAAAGCAGGGCACCTAACCATAGTCCTAATTTGGGATGACATGAATCAAGGTACACAAGATCACAAAGCATGGTACCATAATCCCATGTTGGCAAATCACGGTTTCTAGCATAGAGTCTTTAAACTCATACTTTCTTTGGGTAACTATCTAACTCTCTTAAATCAAACTCTAACTCTGTTATGGCATACATTTATATTGTATCTTCATACAATTGACTTGCAATTCAAAGTACCATATCAATTCTCCAACTTTTCATGCCATTTACAACATGCACATATATAAAACTTTCAGACACATCAAACACATGCACCATGGTTCTCAACATGTAATAGTTTCAAGAAACTTTATCATTTATGAGTAATATCATGTCAATTGCAAAAACTCATGCTCTTGATGGTTTAACACAAGTATAGTGTGGGGTATAAAACATTATCATGGGCGATTTAAAGAACTCACAATTCATATACATGCACCTTTTCGAAATTCAGATCACATGTTCACAATTCAACGATTGAAATATATACAAGCCAACAACCCCATGATATTTCAATATTTCTTTCAAAACATATTATTGATATTAAAACAAAACCCCACTTATAAAAACATATGTATACGTATAGATAGTAGGGTCTTGTGTAAATTCTTTTCAACAATCATGCCTATGAAATTTGGGACAACCCCATGTACCTCTATTCTAAAAAGTAAATGGATGATTCTTAAAGCCTACGATGCAAGGATTCCGAATCTCCAATAATCTTCTAAAACCCACGGCTAAATCTTGAGCTATAAGGATTTTTAGTCTGAAACCCTAATAGAGTTTCTTGAGAGATTTTGATGAAAATAAACTTACTTTGGTGTTCTTGGGATTAAACCTCGTGTTAGAGATGATAAGGGGTTGGAGAAGTACCATTTTTACCCTTAATGAGACGGAATAAAAATATAACTGATGCCCGATTTTATGGGCCACCGCGACGCGCTACAATTGCGGTGGCTCACTAGAAATTGCCAATTGGGAAATTATCTCACTCTGCGATAGGCGACAATCATGACGTCTCACTAGAAATTGACGAATGCAAAATTGGGATCCTCCGTGATGCGTTAAACACCTGGATGATGATGTTTTACGACTAGCACATAAAATATCATTAACTCCCTCATTGGGTGTCCTTTTTAGACGAATCTTTTATCAACAAAAAGCTTATTCAGTCACTTACGTTGTGAAAAGTTAAAATTTAAGGAATTCCACTGGGAGTTAAGTATAATTCACTCTAGAAACCCATTCTTGATACTTTTAGGGACAAATTATAGCTTGGAAACTTTTGGGGCGTTACAATATCCCCCCTTGGGAACATTCGTCCTCGAATGTTGACGTGGAACACAGACAAGCATGACTTCAAGAATACTAAGGCATAGAAAGAACAAGGCAAGGATTGTACCTTCCATTTCGTCATCCACTGGGTCAAAAAGGTTTGGGTACCTAGCTCTTATGTCATCTTCGGATTCCCAAGTTGCTTCTTCAATTTTCTGGTTTCTCTTTACCTGAGGCAATCTCTTTGTTTCTCAATTTTCTAACTTGGCAATCCAAAATTTTTGCAGGATCTTCTTCATAGGTAAGGAGTCTGTTACTTTGATTTTTCGACTGGAAACACTAAAGAATGGTCTCCAATACACTTCTTCGACATAGATATATGAAATATCGGATGAACGAAACCCAAACTGGCAAGCAATTCTAACTCATATGCGATTGCACCTACCCTTCTCAAAATTTGATATGGTCCTATGTAGCGAGGACCCAGCTTACCTTTCTTCCCAAACCGCATGACTCCCTTCATGGGAGAAACCTTGAGAAACGCCCAATCTCCAACCTCAAACTCTAAACCTCTTCTTCTAACATCGGCATAGGACTTTTGACAACTTTGGGCTATCTTAAGTCGTTCTCTAATGACTTTCACATCCTCCATTGCCTAATGAACAAGATTAGACCCAAATATTTACATCTCACCCACTTCATACTACCCTGTTGGTAACCTACATCTTCCTCTATACAATACCTTAAATGGTGCTATCTTAATACTAGAATGGAAACTGTTATTATACGCGAACTCTATTAGGGGCAAGTGCTCGACCCAACTTCCTTTAAAATCAATCACACAGGCCCTCAACATATCCTCAAGGGTTTGAATGGTGCGCTCAGCCTGCCCATCAGTCTGAGGGTAGAAACCAGTGCTTAGGTTTACTTGTGTACCTAAGTCTCTCTGAAAAAATCTCCAAAACTGAGAAGAAAACTGTGAATCTCGGTCAGATATAATGGACACAGGTGCCCCATGCAAACAAACTATTTTGGGAATGAACAGCTTGGCATAATCCTCTCCCGAGTAGTTAGTCCTGACAAGTAGAAAGTGGGCAGACTTGGTCAGCCTATCTACAATTACCCTAATGGAATTATACTGGTTTTGGGACCTTGAAAACCCTGTAATGAAGTCTATATTAATTATCTCCCACTTCCACAAGGGTAAAGCTATCTCTTGGGAAGAACCACCTGGCCTCAAATGCTCTACTTTAACTTATTGGCAATTCACACAGTTGGAAACAAAGTCAGCCACATCACGCTTCATAATATTCCACCAATACATAGATTTTAGATCATGTTACATCTTAGTAGAGCCTGGGTAAACAACATACCTCAAAGTTTGAGCTTCATCAAGGATTCTCTGCCTCAGACCATCTACATCTGGCACATATAACCTACCCTGATATCTCAAAATGCCATCACCACCAATCTCAAATGACATCACCTTCTGCTGACCCACATCACTCTTTATCTGTATCAAGATGGGATCTCCAGCCTGCTTTTCTTTAACTTTTGCACAAAGGGATGATTTAGTTATCTCATGCACCACCACCCCTCTATCTTCCAAATTTAAGAGTCGTACTCTAAGATTTGCAAGTCGATGAACATCCTTTACCATTTCTCTCTTCCTTTCCTCAACATGAGAGAGGCTACCCATAGAAAATCTGCTGAGGGTGTCGTCTACCACATTTGCCTTACCCGGATGCTAGTGCAGGCTCATGTCATAGTCCTTTAAAAGTTCCAACCATCGTCTCTACCTAAGATTCAACTCTTTCTACAAGAAAACATACTGTAAACTCTTGTGGTCAGTAAATATATCAACATGCACCCCATACAAATAGTGCCGCCAAATCTTAAGTGTAAAAACTATAGCTGCTAACTCCAAGTGATGAGTAGGGTAGTTCCGCTCATGTACCTTTAACCGCCTAGATGCAAAAAGCCACTACCTTACCGTGTTGTATAAGAACACACCCAAGTCCCACTCGAAATGCATCACAGTATACAACAAAACTTTTTGTACCCTCTGAAAGAGTCAAAATAGGAGCAATGGTCAAATTGTCTTTCATCTTCTCAAAACTACTCTCATAAGAGTTAGACAAACAAAAACTTTACCTTTTTCTGAGTCAACTTAGTAAGTGGTGCTGCTATGGAAGAAAAACTCTCTACAAATCTTCTGTAATAACCCACTAAACCCAAGAAGCTCCGAATGTCGATTGGAGTCGTGGGTTTGGGCCATTTTCTCATTGCTTCAACCTTTTGGGGATCAACCCAAATCACCTCACTAGACACAATATGCCCCAAGAAAGCAATAGCATTCAACCAGAATTCACACTTGGAGAATTTCGTATACAACTTATGATCTTTGAGAGTCTAAAGAATAATCTAAAGGTTATTGGCATGGTCCTCCTCACTTTTGGAGTAGATCAAGATGTCATCGATAAAAGCTATGACAAATAGGTCTAGGAACTGACGGAAAACCCTGTTCATTAGGTCCATAAAAGCTGAAGGAGCATTAGTCAACCCGAAGGACATAACCAAGAATTCATAATGACCATATCTGGTTCGAAAAGCTATTTTAGGAATGTCTGACTCCCTAACTTTTAACTGGTGATAGCTCGAACAAAAGTCTATTTTAGAAAAATACTTAGCACCCTGAAGCAAATAAAAAAGGTCATTGATTCTAGGAAGAGGATATTTATTTTTCACTGTGACCTTATTCAACTGATGTAATCTATGCACATACGCAGGGAACCATCTTTATTCCACATGAAGAGTACAGGTGCACCCCAAGGAGAAATACTAGGTTTGATAAAACCTTTATCTAGGAGATATGCTAGCTATTCTTTCAACTCTTTAAACTCTGCAGGAGCCATTCTATATGGGGGAATTAAAATAGGATGGGTATCTGGAAGTACATCAATGCCAAAATCTATCTCCCTATTAGGTGGAATTTTTGGAAGATCGTCTGGAAAAAACTTTCGAGAATTCATTCACTACAGGAACAGACTGAAGAGGAAGACTTTCGATGTTAAACTCTTTAACCCGAATAAGATGATACAAGCAACCTTTGGAAATGAGTTTACGGGCCCTGAGATAAGATATAAAGTGCCCCTAGGTGCTAAAGAGTGCCCTTCATATTCTATTACTGTATCATTTGGGAAAAAAAGGTAATCTTCCAAGTTCTATAGTCTAGTGTAGCATAACACGAATAGAGCCAGTCCATCCCTAGGATAGCATCAAAATCAACCATATCAAGCTCTATGAGATCTGTCACAGTATCCCAGCTAAGAATAGACACTACACAATTTTTATATATCCTTCTAGCCATAATAGAATCACCCACCGGAGAGAAAATAGAGAGGATCAACAATGACTTTAGGCTAAAACCTAAAACCAACAGCCACATATGGGGTCACATAAGATAAGGTAGACCCAGGATCAAGCAACACATATACATCTCGGGAAAATATTTATAATATATCGATGACCACATTTGGAGAGGCCTCTACCTCCTGGTAGTTGGTCAAAGCATATAGCCAGTTGCGACCGCTCCCGGCAGCCGAAGTGGCTCCCTTTTGAGGTGCTGGTGCAGAAGAATTCGCCTGTGACTTAGCTTCCCCAACATTACCTCTTGTATCAGGACAATCTTTCTAAAGGTGTCCCACCTGAATGCAAGAATAACCACTTCTCCTCTCAAAGTAACACTTTCCAGGATGATTTTTCCCGTAGGTGTTACAACGGGGAAAAGATCTAGCGGGCTGCACCACACTGCCCTATGACTGAGTATCCTGAGCTCTGGGTCCCTAAATAGTCTGAAAACTTTGAGATTGCCTATCAACTAGGGGTCTGGGTGCTGGGGAGCTAGCTATAGACTACTGTTTACCCCAAAACTTCTTTTTTTTTGATTTACCACCCCAGTTACCACTCTGTGGATGACTGTGGTTCTGATCCGCTGTTCTGGCTCTCTTCGCCTGCCTGTCTTTCTCTTTAGATTCAGATATTTTCTTTTTCTTCTCTTCTACCTATTGCATGTGGACTGACAGTCTAGCAAAGTCCACCTCCCTATTTAGTATCGCCCCTTGACATTCAAGTGCTAGATCATCGGAAAGGCTGGATTCAAATTACCTCATCCGGGCCCTCATATTTCCTATCATTTCTAGTGTATAACGAGCCAGTTGATTAAACTTTAGAGTGAACTCATGGACACTCATCTTCCCTTTTTTAAGATTCATGAATTCCTCTGCTTTGGCTTCCCTCAACTCTAGAGGAAAGAATCGGTCAAGAAAAGCTCCCACGAACTCGTCCCAAACTGTGGGCTCAACACTTTCCCCTTTCGCATCCTTCCACTCGTTGTACCATTATTTCGCTACATCCTTAAGTTGGTATGCTGCTAACTCATCCCCTACCACCTAATCTACATGCATAACTCTAAAAATCTTCTCCATTTTATCTATGAATTCCTAGGAGTCCTCTTTTACTTTAGTGACAAAAAATTTAGGCGGTTTATTCTCATGAACTGGCCCACACTAGTGGCCTCAGAGGTGATAGATACAGAGCCAGTATCTTCTAACCTCCGAGTATATATGGCTACCAGCTGTGCAAGCATGTGAATGGACTGCCTGAATTCTTCATTCGATATGTCCCTCTGAGAAGACTGGGGATGGTTAACATTTGTCCTCGGAGCTCGAGGAGGACTGATCGGGATTGGATGTACGCCCGGAGTAGGAACTGGTTCTGGGTGTGGGCTCTATTATAGGTCCGCATGCCATGAGTGGGGCGTATTTCATCATCTTGAGTATCCTGGTTGCTGAACAACGAGGAGGCATGACTATTTTCAGAAATACAATGGATCACTGATTAGGGGACAGTTCTAATTCAGACTCTAAAGCACGAACTAAATCACAAAGAGGGGAAACACTTTCCTAAAGTCCTAGTAGCTTCCTGCTTATAAGTATGGCGCACTATGCACCTATAAATAAGACTCTACCCAACACGATTTCGTAGACACCCTGGGACTATGAATCGTGCTCTGATACCAAGTTTATCATGACCCAAACTAGGGCCTGGCCGTGAAGGACATCCGACCCATGAAGGCCCGGATGTCCCACTCTATCTGGTAATCATGCACAATATTCTTATAATAAAAAAAAATGTGGAATTATAAATCGAATACGAAAATATGATCATACTTTGATATTAGTTTAAAATGAAGGAAAACTCCAATAATATCTAAATAACATCTGACTCAGTCTGCGAAATCTCTACTAAATCTCAAAACAATACTATTTGAAGTCTGGGACAAGGCCCTCAGTAGACCAAAACTGTAGAATGATGAATATCTGTAAGACATTAGGCCTTTCGAAAAATAGAAGGCTCACCACTGCACAATCTCTTCTGCTGTCTGAATTATCTACTGCTTATCTTGACCCCTAGACTGTGCCTCAGAACCTGAGAGATTGGAGGGGGAGGGGGGTTAATATAGATGTACTGGTGTGCAGAGCTAATCCAAAATAGTCATTTATAATCAACATATATGAGAGCAATTTAAAACAACTCATAAATATATCATATAGTAAGATATCACATGGGCATTTTAAAGACTTTGAAATATTTCTTTGAAACCATGATGGTACACCCTACAGTCTATAATTCCATGGGCTATATGGAATCCGCCCTTAACTCGGTGGCCAAGCCCCCAATCCAAGTTTGCCGCAAGGATTGGAGTATCTATAAGGGGGACACGCAAGATCACACAGCAGGGTGCCAAAATTCCTAATCAAGTCAACATGTCATGGTAGTGCACAAGATCACAAAGCAGGGCACCTAACCATAGTCCTAATTAGGGATGACATAAATCAAGGTACACAAGATCACAAAGCATGGTACCATAATCCCGTGTCGACAAATCATGGTTTCTAGCATAGAGTCTTTTAATTCGTACTTTCTTTGGGTAACCATATAACTCTCTTAAATCAAACTCTAACTCAGTCATGGCATACATTTATATGGTATCATTATACCATTGTTCTCCAATTTTTCATCCCATTTACAACATGCACATACATAAAACTTTCACACATATCAAACACATGCACCATGGTTCTCAACATGTAATAGTTTCTAGAAACTTTATCATTTATTAGTAATATCATGTTAATTGCAAAAACTCATGCTCTCGATGGTTTAACATAAGTATAGTGTGGGGTATAAAATATTATCATGGGGGATTTAAAGAATTCACAATTCATATACATCGCGCCTTTTCGAAATTCAGATCACATGTTCACAATTCAACAATTGAAATATTTGCAAGCCAACAACCCCGTGATATTTCAATATTTCTTTCAAAACCATATCACAAAACATGTTATTGATGTTAAAATAAAACTCCACTTGTAAAAACATATGTATATGTATAGATAGTAAGGTCTTGTGTAAATTCTTTTCAACAATAATGCCTATGAAATTTGGGACAACCCCATGTACCTCTATTCTAAAAAGTAAATGGATGATTCTTAAAGCCTACGATGCAAGGATTCCAAATCTCCAATTATCTTCTAAAACCCACGGTTAAATCTTGAGCTATGAGGATTTTTATTCTGAAACCCTAATGGAGTTTCTTAAGAGATTTTGATGAAAATAAACTTACTTTGGTGTTCTTAGGATTAAACCCCGTGTTAGATATGATAAGGGATTGGAGAAGTACCATTTTTACTCTTAATAAGATGGAGTAAAAATATAACTGGTGCCCGATTTTATGGGCCACCGTGACGCGCCACAATCGCGGTGGCTCACTGAAAATTGCCAATTGGGAAATTGTCTCACTCTGCGACGTGCCACAATCATAGAGTCTCACTGGAAATTGACAAATACGAAATTAGGATCCACTGCGACGCACTAAACACCTGAATGATGATGCTTTATGACTAGCACATAAAATAGCCATAACTCCCTCACCGAGTGTCTATTTTGGACGAATCTTATATCAACAAGCTTATTCAGTTACCTACGTAATGAAAAGTTAAAATTTAAAGAATTCCATAGAGAGTTGAGTATAATTAACTCTAGAATCCCATTCGTGATACTTTTTAGGGACAAATTTTAGCTTGGAAACTTTTGCGGCGTTACAATCTCCTACCATATAAAGCCTCAAAATGAATTATCTCAATACTAGAATGATAGATATTATCATAATCAAACTCCATCAAGGACAAGTGCTACTCTCACTGACCTCCAAAATCCATACCAAATACTTGGAGCATATCTTTGATAACCCGAATAGTCTGCTCTGATGGTGGAAGGTTGTACTAAGATCCACCTGAGTGCCAAAATCCTCTTGAAAATCTCTCAAAAATATAGAAGTGAACCCTGAACCACGATCTATAATAATAGATACATGTAGACCCTGCTAACGAACTATTTCACTAACATAGATACTGGTTAACATCTTGGCGCAGAAGGACATCTAAATATGAATGAAGTATGCCCACTTTGTCAAACAATTCCCAATGACCCAAATACCATCAAAACCATGGTAAGTATGAGGCAAACCACTAATAAAATCAATTTTAATTGTCTCCCATTTCCACTCAAGAATGGGCAACCTCTAAATCAAGCCTCGGGTCATTAATGCTTGACCTTTACCTGCTGATAACATAGGCAATGAGCACTAAAGTCAGTTATATCTCTCTACATACTATCCAACCAATAATGCTTTCTCAAATCTCAATACATCTTGGTTGTGTCCAGGTGAATAAAATATATAGAACTGGGAGCCTTAATCAAAATTGACTGAATCAAGTCAGCAAACCTCGGAAGATAAATGCAGCTATCAAATCTCAAGACAACCTCATAATCTATGGTATCACTCTTGTATTTACTAGTCAAAACCTGATCATATATGATGCAATGCCTCTTATCCTCAAATTAATGACTTTGAATTTGCTCAAATAGTTAAAAACTTACCTCAACCCTAGCAAGAATCCTCCTAGGGTCTGAAATATAGTTTCACACCATAAAAGTGGCTAAGGATTGAATGTCCCATGCCAACGGCCTTTGAGAAACTGAAATGCAAGCAAGCAACTCATACTCAACACCTTCCTACTCAAGGCATCTGCTATGATGTTCACCTTTCCTAGATAATACAAGATAGAGGTGTCATAATCCCTAAGCAGCTTCTTCCATTTACACTACCTAGAATTTAGCTCTCTCTAAGTCATAAGATACTGAAGACTATTTTGATCTATGAATATCTCACAATGAACACCATAAAGATAATGTCTCCAAATATTAAGTGTTAAAGCTACCACCTCCAACTCTATATCATGAGTGGGGTAGTTGCACTCGTGCACCTTCCATTGTCTTAATACGTAAGAAATAGATCGATCCTCCTGGTTCAACACATAACCCAAACAACACTAGAAGAATTATAATACATGGGGAATCCCTCAACCTCAACAGGAAGAACCAAGATAGGAGTTAAAGTACAAAACCTCCTGAGGTTTCCATAGCTCAACTCATATTTCTTAGACCATTTGAAAGGAACCTTCTTCAAATTAAACCTATTCATCAATGCTACAATAGTAGCAATATTCTCAATGAATTGCCTACAGTAACCGGCCAAATAAATGATGTACGAACCTAAATCAGAGAAGTAGGCCTGTCCCAATAATGAACAGCCTCAATCTTCGCTTGGTTTACCATAATCCAATCTATAGACCCCACATGTCCATGGAATGTCTTCAACTCAAGACAAACCTCAGACATAGAGAATTTTGCAAAAAACATAGAACCTCTCAAAGTCTAGAGCACGATCCTCATATGTTGTAGCTCTTCCTCCTATTTCTTAAATACATAAGGATGTCATCGATGAACACAATGAGAAAAGAATCCAAATAATGTCTAAACATATAGTTCATTAAATCCATGAATGCAACTGAGGCACCAGTCAACCTAAAAGACATCGCTAGAAACTTATAAGGACCATGTCCTAAAGGCTTTTTTTAGGATATCCTAAGCCTGAATCCTCAATTGGTATCTCAAATCAATCTTAAAGAACACTGCTTCTCCCCGAAGCTTGTCAAATAAATCATTAATATGAGTTAAAGGATAATGATTCTTCACCGTCACCTTATTAAGCTATCTATAATTGATTCACATACAAATGGAACTATCCTTTTACTTCACTATAGTGAAGGCCCCTTATCCTTTCCCCTAGCTAAAGACATGTCCTTATGATATGCACAACCTATAGGTCATCTACGAATTACAATAAGGTCCCTATGTTCAAAATCAGGACCCTCATTTCGTATAGTTGTAGTAAGTGTCCTAGCTATCTGCAAAAAAGTGAAACCAAAGGAATTCTATAAAAGCCAATTCAAACTCATAACACAAAAAAAGTGAAAGAATAAAATAACTCTTAAGAATATATTATAGACTCCCAAAGATAAAAAAAAATGGACATTATCATTCCAATCTATGAAACTCTACTAGACACTTTCTCTTGTACCACCAAGATCGGTGAAACCTAGGATCTTATACCAATTTTTCATGACTCAATTTTTGAGTAATCATGACACCTACTTTATACTGCTAGTAGGTAAGAAAAACTATACCCAAGAGCTATAATAAATGGGGTAATTTTGTGTAATATGACCTAAAGGTAAGAAATCAATGATTCAGGACTTAAAATAGCTATAAAATAGTCAAAACTGTCTAATAGATAAATAAAAGGGAAATAACCATCCCAAGACTCAGTAATGTCAATTCAAGAGTTACTATAAATGACCTATAAGTATTGAATAGTAAAATATAATCTATCTCAAACATGAAATAGATAAATAAAGGAAAAAGGGGAATTACAACTCCATGATCTTATCCAATCTCCAAAATCAACAGGAAACGAGCTACATCAATGATGATATCTAGAACTCAGATTTGCACCAAAAAGGAATAAAAGTGTAGCTTGAATTCCAAAACCATGAGTACTCAGTAGGAATTACTCAGTTGGAATTATCATTTGAGTAGCTAATTTATGATATAAATATGATAAGATACAATATAAAGTAAACTAAGTCAAGGTAGTAGGGCAAACCTAGAAATAACTCCAACACTATTGTGCATAAGTAAATGAAATAGATTCAAAAAAGTAACTTAAGATCACACAATTATAACTCTTAAATTGTCCCCCATAAGACAATAATTGCAATAAAGTAACTAACCCAACACAGGCCCCCATAAGCCTGGAGAAAACAATCAAACAGAAATAAATAACTGAAGATCCAAAATTATACCAAATATCATCTATAACCATCAAACTATCTACACAAAATCATATTATTTCCAACTCCCAATGTCGGACTCGAATCGGAACTTATATCATTATCATCATATCTTCCTCAATAGTATCAATATTATAACATTATTTGTCAGACTCAAATCGAAATTCATAATATCAATGTTATAAAAAATTATTGGACTTGAATCGAAACTCATATCATCAGTTTTATCATTAATTGCCGCACTCATAGAAAAACTCATATTAATATTCCATATCAATAACTCATACTAATATCCCATATCCATAAGCTATAATAATAAACCATATAAGTATACTCCATAAATAAACTACCAGACGTTACCTAGAATTAGCACCAACTCCCAATTATCCAACTATCATAGTTATTTCATATGTCTACAAAAGCTACCAAAAGTCATGGCCTAAAGTGGGTCGAAAAGGCCTATTCCTAATCCCCAAAATCCATTTTTGTACAAATTATACCTCGAATCAGGCTAAGGCTTCTATATTTACTACTAGATGATAAATAAGCCCTTACATAGAAATTTACCCTAAAACACAAGCAACTAAGTCAATTATGCCAAAATTATAATTTCAAGATAACATAAATAGTCCTATTAACCCAATTATATTTAGTCATTCCTTCAACTCCTAAATCCCATCCCATATATAGCATACTACTATAAGCCTACTATAAAATAGCTCAATCTGTAAAGGGGGTACACCTAGACTACCTAAACGCCGAAGAAAAGCTCGAAGAATTCACTAAAGTACATATTTCCCTTTCCAAAAAACTTTTGCAAGGTGCCATGCTATCAAAATAACTATCTACTCATCAAGACGAGAACATTTATACCTATATTAAACAATTATTCTTCAGATCCAAAATTACATAGAAATCTCATGTGGGGCCCATTTACATAATCATACGTTTGAAACTAACACAACGTACCACTATGCTTAAGGAATATTCATGAAGAAAAATAGGTGAATTTTGAGCTCTAATGGTGCTAAAATCAAGTCTCAAAGGTTTTAAGAATTTTAGAAAAATATGGAGAATTAAACCAAGAAATTGATGGAAGCTTGCCACAAATTTGAAGAAAAAATGCATAAATTAACTTCACCCAAGCTCAAAAATCAACCACAAATGATTCTTCTAACTTTTCCTACTTTTTTAGGGTTCAATGTTCTAGGGAATGGATGAAAATGGTGAAAATTGGACTAGATATTTATACCCCTACTAGGTATTTGGGTACCACTTAAGCAGACTCTAGGCTGCTTATGCAATCATTATTTAAGTGACCTTGTTATGCTTTAGTGGTAATTCACAACTACACAGGTACCGCTTAAGCATTCATTGTTTGCTTTAACAGATACCTCTTAAGCGATAAGGGCACCATAAGCAATGCCTCACTGGGCCAGCCTAATTGTTTAAGCAATCAGCAGGGCACTTTAGCATGCCTCCACTTGATTAACCTAAATAGCTGCTTAAGCGGTGTACTAGCTAAAGCTCCAAAATTAATTTGAACTTCCACCGATCCATCGAGATTCATTTAAAATCTCATATATAAAAAAAAATTATTCTACCCTATCAAATTTGATATTTTGATCTCAATGAAATAGTTAAAATTTCCAAAGGTGGTCTTTTCAACAAAAAATGGGTCCCAAGCTCATGTTTTATTTTTCTTAACTTCCGACCAATCGCCCAAAAAGAGTTAGAAAGCCTTAAAAACAAATCCAGGGGTCCTCCTAATGTAAAGTCGATATTCCAAAGCTATTGGAATAATCTCATTTGGTATGGGGTCGTTGACTGATGTTTTAGCCTAGTAGCCAATTTAAAATAACTAAGACTTCAAAAGAGAGAATTAGCTCTAAAAACTAAACGAATTGCCTGGTAAATAAAATGTCAGTTCCAGCAAGTCATAAATTAATTGGATCATCTATAGGAATTCTTTAAATGGTGAAAATGATTATAAATACAACAATGGCCTAGAGGGTCATTACAAGATCTCCTAAATGCTTCCTCCTTAATCCTTCTATCCATTGGTTTCATCCGTACTGTAATGGTGTTTTTTATCATTATGGGTAGGTCTAGAGCACAAAAATTTAGGTTAAGATTTTTCCTTGAATGTAATAAAGCATAGAATAGCCCAGGAAAATCCAAAAATGTATTAAAGAAAGTTTATGTAATTTAATGTAATTTCAAGTTAGTCATAAAGATAAGAAATCTGTAGGATCTTTCAGAAGTGAACTCAAGTGAATGAGACTCTCAATACTGAACTTGATGTAAAAGGGTTAGTTTGAGATGTTGATATATTAGGGTGTATTGCAAAAAAAATATAGAACAAGGAGAAATTCCAAAATTCTTCCACACCTAACCTACTATAGTGGGTGATAGGACACTACCTCTACACCAATATAGCTAAATGTTCCTACTTACCATAGTGGGTTGAAGTCAACTTCTATCAATCTTGCCATAGTGGGTAGACACTACTATAGCGAGGCTTCTATAGTAGTATAGAGTTACTCTAGCAGAATATGCACTGATTATTATAAAAAAAAACCCAAAAATGTTATTCTAATCCCACTCTTAGTTTGCACATAAAATATGGGATTTAGGATAATTTCCACCTTTTTTCCATCAAAACTCTTCGTAAAAGTTAATTACTTTCATTAACTAGTTTTTTAATTATTAACCTATAGAATCACTTCTTTATGATTTTTAGGATGGATTTAACTTGACCTAAGTTATTATTCTAGTGCAATTAGGTGCATAGGTGAGTGTGATAGTTCCTTGAGTGAAACTGATTTATATGTTGATATGTTGTATTTGGTTCCTTGAGTGAACCAGGCGTTTGTGATGACTTGTTATATTTGGTTCCTTGAGTGAATCAGATTTATCTTTGACTTATTGTAATTGTTTTCTTAGTGAATACAGAATTATGATTATTAATATATTGTTGTTGGAATGGATACTTGAGTGTTCATGGATAAATTACAAATGATTGGCATAACTCTTCTATAGTTGTCTACTTATGTATTTGAGGCATAGTCAGTATATTATTGGTAGTCATGGTCTTCACTTATGTTTTTATACATATTGAGTTGTGCTTGACTAAATTCTATGCTATTTTTTTAATAAAGTTAAGAGTCATAAACTTGAGGTAAAGTTATATAGAAGATGTTCATAGTTATACTTATGTTACTAAGTTGTGATTTCTTATCCACATATCTTATTTTGGGTTGGCTGATGATCTTAGTAGCACACCGTTTCCAATTGTGTAATGATAGTACACATGCTCTTCTTTTTGTTGAGTGTAGAGCATCTTTCAACGACTGTTTTAACTCATTAGTTGTATAGTAGATGGCATCAAAACTTAAGGGTGAGCTTTTTCTTCAAAGCTTCCATGAGTTCTTTAATTTGTTCATGTTTATTTATTTTGGACTTGGATGTTTCTTTTGATTTTACGTTAAATCCATTTCCTTAACATTTTTAGTGTTTTGGTCCAATGATATTCAGATTCTAGGGTATTTGAACATTTTATTATTTCCATTTTTAGTATTTCTATTACAATGCTTGAGATTTTAGTTTAGTTAGTGGAAAATTGTCAATTGCCTTATTTTTATTAAGTGTTGGTCTTGGAGATTATGAGTTTGATGGTTCTATCATTAGAGGATCAATATGGGTTCCCTCCACAGTGGATTAGAGTCGTAAAACATACAAGCCTCGAGTTTTCAACATAAGCTCTTATACTCAATGAATTTCCAGAACATTCCAAGAAAGAAATCTAATTTCAATTTATTTCAGATTGTCAAATTCACAAGATATTATACAAATTAGTATTATTCTATCTTATTCGTGCCCTATCCTTTACTCAAATTTAATTACCCTCAGATCTGCCACTCCCTTATTTCTATTTATTCACTATATGGGTGAAGATGAAGAGGGTACAATCTCCATTCATTATTGATTCATTTCTAGCCTTCAAATTTGTTTTTTCTTTTTCCAAATCTCTCATTAATTCAACTCGTAAAAATCTCTAAATCTCTAGCTATATATATCCTCACTATTTCTAAGTGGGGGTCAAGTCTTGAAGAATTGAAAGATTATTTAAGAAAGAAGCAAGTAAATTCTGAATTGAAAGATGATTTCCTTTGCTAAGCTTAATGTTCTTAGACCAGGATTCATGTATGATTATATTAAGCATTGATATTGTTTAAGAGATGAGTGGTAGTTTCTAGTGGTATAATATTGATTTCAATGAGCTAATTATCTTTATTTGCTACTTAGAATAATGTTAAAATTCTCATCTTTTTTATATTTTGTGTCAATTTTTGTAGTTCTTGTTGTGTTTTAGGAGCATTTTAGGTTCTTTTTTAGTTCTGATTACAGTGGTGTTTGTCACATTGATGCTCACACTAGTAGTAAGAGTGGTTTTGGTTTTGTTTGATGTTGGTTGATATTGTTTGAATATTTTTAGCTTCTATTTTTCTCTTTGTTATTATAAATTGGCTTAAATATGTAAAGATTTTTTGAGTGCTTTCTTTTCCTTTTGAGGTTCCTGCTCACTATTTGCTTATGTTGACCTTATTTTACGTTTGCATAATGTTCATAGGTGGTTGGTTTGATCAGTTTATTTAGATCTACATAAATATCACCTTTTTATTGACTATTATAACATTTCTTTTATCTACATAAATATTATCTACATAAATATCACTATTTCTTTTTATCTACATAAATGCTCACATGATGCTTGGAACCATAAAGGACTACAAGCTAACCCAAGAATGATATCTGCTGTGAGCACTGAACAATAATACTAAAATAATTGCGGAATAATTGGCTAAAATTCCATAAGGTTCAAAACATCTAAAATATTAATGATGAATAATAACATCTGAATCTGAAATACTATTTGAAAATGTAGTTTGAAAAACCTCTAACTGAAACTGTCTAAAAATGGAGTTGATGGGACAATCCGACAACTATCTTCATCTACTAAAATACTGCTAAGCTGAAGTACTGAAATAAAAGAACATCCTCGAAAGATAAGGACTCACTACTAAATCTGCTACTGCTGGATGAATCTGGCTAAGCGTAGTCAGGAACCTGAGCATTCAAACCTATGATATGAAACATCATAGCATAAAAATAGGCATGCGATCAGTACATGGGAATGTACTGGTATGCTAAATGAGGTAAGGCTGAATGCATGGGTTCATATGCATGAATAATAACTAACTGAATGATATGCAAGATCTAGATTAGCATACATGAAGGATCTGTGACTACTGAACATACTGTGCATACTGTAACTGAGTATACTGGAACTGAATCTGATAACTGATGACTAAATATACTGATAATCTGAGATCACTGATAATTTGAATTACTGATAACAGAGTGACTGTATTTCATATTCCTAATTTTATAGAACTGAACTGAATTCTCTTCTGAAGATTGAGGCTGAAACTGACACTGTGGGAGTTCTTACTTAACCGACTTGCGCCTGAGTAAGATGAGTGGAGTCCAACTTGTAACTCTAGTTGGAAGGGTGCCAGTACCGTGCCACGAGAAAAGACACTATTGTTGTAAGCCTATCTGAGGGGTGACCATGAACAACAAGTTAATCCTAATCTGATGGGTGACCCCTTGGAGGTAGCCAAGCCTTAATCTGATGGGTGACTCCTCACATTCTATGCTAGCTACGCAGTTCTATAGTGTGAGACTGTTATTAACGACTCTACCTTCCTGACTGTAGAAGTCGTCACCTCCGCACGTACTCGGTGCTAGTTCCTACTCCCAACTAAAAGACACTGAACTAAGTAAAGAGAATTTGACTGGACTGATACTAAGATTACTGAGTTTTCCTAAGTTTTGTAACTGGCTGAATTCTACTAAGTTCTGTAACTGACTGAGAGTACTACTGATCGTGACATGACTAATACTATTCTGCCACTGACACTGGCTCTAGGTAAACAACTAAATTATCAGGTATTAAATACCCCCAGTACTCGATAGCATGAAAAGTAAAGCAAAGCATTATCTTAAATAACATAATAATGTTTACTTAGGCATAATTCATTCACAGAGACATTTCATCAAACACTTGTAATGCATCAACTTGTACATGGATGGGGAATACATGTTAGCATGCTATAATGTCATTTTTTCATTCTCATAGACAATTTATCAAACACATAAGAAGCATACTTGGTTCATTAAATCATAAACACTTAACATGGTTACAACAATCAACTTGTAAATTGAAAGGTTTATCATCAATATCATGCAATTCAACACATACTAGAATCAATTGTTGGAACTTGTAATCTAAATCATGGAATAAAACTCAAACAACACCGTGAACATGAATTCGGTATAATTCAAATATGGAAATCAAAAATCATAAATCTTGTATATTGGAAAAGGATTCTTGGGCTCCATGGAAGGTAAGGATCCATGGATGAACATCTAACAAACCTTAATTCATGAGATTCTTGGAGTTCTTGGAGAGATTCTTGGGATTGACCTTGAATCTTGAGAGCTAGTGTTTATTTTCTTGAGAGAGAAATACCTTTAAATTTTGGAGGAAAGAGAATAATGAAGGTTTTAAACCTTTTTAGGGCTTAAATCCCACATTTGGGCAGAATAAAATCATGGGAAAAGACTGATTTAACCCTGGGTGTAACTTTAATTTTTTGTGAAATTTTTCCGATCTCGACCCCTGGCGCGATGCGGCGCTATCGTCCCGTGTTACTGAAAAATGACAACCAGAAAATTGCATGGTGGTGCGATGCGGTGGTATCGCTTTGCCACTTTATTTGTGAACTGGAAGTGCACCGCAACACGATGGAATCGCGTTGGTACACTGGAAATTGACAATTATGAACTGAGTTTATAGCACGATGCACCAATATTGTAGAGCAATACATGAAATTGAAAATTTCTATTTTGACACACTCCATGATGCGTTACTGGCCTGAATGACAATGTTTAACGACTGAAACTTAAAATTGCTATAACTTCTTACCAGTTGTCGAATTTAGGCGAAGTTTATATCGTTGGAAAGCTAATTGAATTTCCTACGCAATGGCAGGATCTAATCTAAAAATTACTAAATATTTCAAAAATTTTATTTAGGATAACCCATGTATTGAGGGTTAATCTAGGCTAGGAAAATTCGGGATATTACATATACCGAATGAGTCTGGGAGCGGGACCTGAACCAAGGGTCCACCCAATATAAAATCAATGTTCTATAACTATTGGGACTATTAGAATTGGAATATGAGGTTCTTAACTGAAGTTTTCAGCCAGTAACCAATTTGAACTAGCAAAGACTTCAAAACAAAGAGTTGGCTCTAAAAATCAAATGAACTGTTCGATAACCGAATTGCCAGTCCCAACAAGTCATAAATGAGTTAGGTATCTATAAAAAATCTCTAAACAACAAAAATAAGCAGAGATATAGAAAATGACCTAGAGGGTCATTGCAGGTCGCTCTTTATTTGTGTTGGTTTATAGTGTTTCTCTTAGTAGGTAATATTTTCGTTACTAAATTTAAATTTGTGCAAATATTGTACATTTATCATTGTATATGTGTTTATATCTTACTAATATATTAAATATGTCTGTTATATTAATCAGTCTTACTTATTCGATATTATAATGTGAAATAAATAAACAAACAGATCAAAGCTTTGGAAAACACGTGAAGATTAAAAAGCAAGATATAAAAATGCAAGCCAATAAGAAAGAGGCTTTGTTAGAAAAAGCACAAACCAATAAAGTTGAATCAAACAGTCCAAAATTTGGTTCTAACTCAATTCGTTCAACTGAACAACAAACTCTTCTTTCAGCAGATTCACTTCTTGGGTTCGAACAATGTTGGAAAGTTACACTTGTACTTTTTTGTGCAACATTAGTACGGATATAGTTTTGACAATATTTTTGTGACAGGGTCAACATCAAATGCTCTTGAACAATATTTAGCTTAACTTAAGATAAGAATTATACTTTTAATATTATCATCAGTGAAAGATTTTCCGTCGGCTACTTTTGTGGTATAATTGGAGCTACCATTTGCTGCATCCTATAATATATCTCTAAGATATTTTTGGTTGTTCACTTCTACGAGAAGTACTGCACTGCTTGTACTGCTTTTGGAATTTCAATTAGAGTTTAATGTAATGTCATTTTGCATGATTATTACTATATTTCAACCTTTTTTTCTTACAGCCATTAGCTTTTAATGATTTGTAGATTTTATTCCATTTGCTATTTGGGCATGGATTTATTGTAAATATGAGTTGTACAAAGTTTTCTGTTAGTTTTCTTAATTTTTCTCTTTGTGGTTTTAATCTTATGAGTAAATAAAAAATGACAAAAGCCTAAATTGATATCATGAAATTAAAAAATGTTAACATTGTGATAAATTCTGTGGCCGACTTTTACTTTTGGCAATTCCATTTCTTTTACTTGTATGGATAGTTTGACCATAAGAATACCTAATGAAAAGCCTGAGATAATAAACTTTTCATGAATATAATAGAAGTTACTTTGAGTAAGTAAGTAGTTATTTATTTTATCATTTTCTCCTATTATATCAACATTTAATTTGTGTGTGAACTACACAACAATATTAATTACACAGGCTATCGAATATCAATATGGATGAAATGATCTCCTGCTGGCAGATGAAATGGTTTATTTAGTGAGTGTAAAGCTAATATGAAATATGTTACAATCTTTTCTATAGTGGTATTTGTTATTTGACAATATATTAGAGCTCTATAAGGTGTTCAACTTTTTATGTTCTCTTGGTTTAATTTATCTGACATTCCATAGATTCCTGAAAGTTTGGGATACAGCTTTCCACTATTTTCTCTATTTTTTCCATAGTATTTAGTACATTTTGATGTACCGTATTACTTCATCTCTCGTTAAAGTTTCTCCTTTTGGTTTCTCCGTAATACAATATGGCAAGCAGTGTCGAGCCTGGGATTTAGGGACCGTGGGTGCTCAAAAGATTCGAACACATATATTGATGTCCTAAGTTTTAAGTTTTTGCCTGCAAACTAAAGAACGTATCTCTCTTCTTGGTCCATTGGGTGCTTTTCTAAACCTTATACCAAATTATATATATTTTTAATATAATTATACCAAATCTATGTCAAATTTAATGGGTGTCAAAGCACCAAAATATTAGATATAGGTCCGTCATGATGACAATATTTCAATTCGCTCCTCCTTATATATGTGTCTCAATTAGTATCTTCCTCTTATTTTCTACATTGATCTTAAACAATGAAACTTCTCCCTAAAGTATTTCTTTTGCAATACAACCGTGAGTGTTTCATTAACTTATCTATTAATTTTTCATTAACTTATGTATTTTAATTAGGAGTTTTCTATTACTGAATCTATTTGCTTTGCCTGCACTTGAGTGATAGATACAGTTCTTGATAATAGAATGTGGGAACAACCCAATGAGAGATAAACATAACTTAACAAATCATGTTCTAATACAACTGAAACCAAAGAGGAAAGATTTCATCAGACTCTATGATTCTTCACCCTACTTTTTATTTATCCTTTTATTTCTTCAGAAATTCAAAAATTCAGTAATAACACTAACAATTTTCTATTTTATGCAACAGGTCTTGATCTTGTGGTTACATATATCAACTTGAGAATACGTCACATTTTGTTATTTAAGTAATTAAATAAGATGTACAAACAATTGTAGAACATAACTCCTTCACAAATGCCATCAAGTAAATAGTATATTTTACTTATTTATGTGTTGCAATTAATAACTCTGCATATATACTCAACACAATCTCCATATTGAGCCCCTGCTGATACGGGCCTTACCATTAATATTAATAGGGAAAAATTCACAAATAACATACTTAAGACCGTAATTATGAGATTCATAGCAACACTTTCTTAATTACTTAAGGTAGCAACTTGTATTTTATATTTTTACAAACTATTGCTATAAAATACAAATACAAATCAATTTACTGACCAAATTTAACTGAAATTTGTTGAGATAAATATGGTATAATTACCCTTGAATTAAATGTCCAGATTCTTTTTTCATTTAAACCTCTTAAATCACGTGATTTCAGTTACTTGTTAACAACAGTAATCAAAATTCAAATTTCAGTTTCACAATAACGTGTTCATGTAAAAAAAATCAAAATTAAAATCAATTGAAGCTTTTTTTGTTCAATTTCTTCGAATTGAATAATCAAATTGAATTTCATCCATTACTGTTGTTGAATCAAATTCAAGTGTATCTTCTTCATTTTAATTATTCGAATTCAACAATCAGTTTCAAATCAAACCATTAATAATGTTGAATCAAATTCAACTGTAGCATTTTTAGGATAATTTGTTCGAATTCAACCATCGGTTGCAAATTTAACAATCATTGTTATTGAAGTTATTTGATCATAGTATTTTTTCTCATATGAATTTCATCCGATTTAATGAATTCGATAATAAAATCATTATTAATTATTTTTGAACTGTTAGAATTATTTCATTCAAAATTTTTTTGATTCATTATTTATGCATCGTTCAAATTTTTTGTGTCGTTAATTTGTTTTTGAAAAATTTGTAAACAAATTTTAAGTACAAAGTAATGAAAAAATAAATTGAATTGATAGAACAAAATAGTGATCGAAATCAATTTTCAAGCTAATCAAATTCAAATTTTTTGGAGTTTTAATTGTTGAAATTTGAGAGTATATCTGTATTTCTAAAAAGTTAGTTTATAGATATTTTGAATGTGTTCAATTATGGAGGTTGTTTCTTTGATTTTAGGACTAACGATGAACAAATAATGTGTAATTGTATTCTGACTGAAAAATTTAACTGTGTTTGTATTTTAAGTTTAACAAATATTTTTTAATTGTATTTTCGGTTGGAGTTTTTGGGTGTTTATATATATATATATTGTTTACGTTTATAACTGTATAATTCTGTTTGAATTATTTTTTGTGTAATTGTATATTGTAACTATCGAAAGCTTAAAGATATGTATATTTTATAATTTAGGTGAAACAAGATAGCAATGGCAAGCATCTCAGCTCTCGTGAAGCACTCTGGAAGGTGGACGTATGAAAAAAACTACAAAGAGTACATTACTGATGCAATATTGTTGAGCACGACAACATCATACAATGAACTACACAATTACAATGAACTACACAATCTTTTGGCATCTCACATTAATGTGGATTTGAGCTGCAAACGTATTCAAATTGAATATCAAATAACTAGTAATGCAAGGAAAATACAAATGCATAATGATATGGGTTTAAAGGTGTTTATTTTGCAAAAAAAAAAATATACAAGACATGAATTGTTCACTATTAAATTAATTAATGTTCTCTGTTATGCAAGAAAAATACATAAGCAGTAAATAATATGCAGTAATCAATGTTCATTGTTAAATATATATGCAGTAATCTCTGTTACTAAATAAAATACATCTACAGTAATTCATATGTATATTTGTGGGATTTGTTGGTATTAAATCTGTTATGTATTTATAAGTACACATATGCAGTAAGCGTAAAACATACATATGTTGTGACCAATATGTGTATTTGTATTTTGCAGCTGTGTTTCTAAAAAAATAAATATATATTTCGCATCTTTTTGTAGCATATACATTTACATATTTGTGTTTGATCTTTTTTAGTTGAACTTTTTAAAAATATTATTCGATTGTACCAGCCACAGAGTATGTGTACATGATGCATGACAAAGAAAAGCATTTCATTAGTTACCTTAAGAAAAAATCATGCTCATGTAACACATTTCAACTGGATAAGATATCATGTGTACATGCTTGTGCGGTCTTGGATAGCAAAAATCTCCTCAAGGGGCCATATTGTTGTGATCTGTATAAGTCAAAAACAGTTTTAAAAACGTATAATGTTTCAATCTATTCCTTACCACGCAAGAATGATTGAATTATTTCAGATAGCATACTTGGTAAAATAGTACTGCCTCCAAAGTACAAACGACCTCCTGGAAGACCTGCAAAGAAGGATCATGGAAAATCGGGAAGGGTTATGTTTAAAAAGAAGAACATCAACTCATGCAATGGTTATGGGTCTAAGGGTCACAATAGGCGTTCATGTAGGAAATATCGTAAATGATACATTTGTTCTTCGGTATTCTTTCTTTATTATTTCTTTTACTCTTTTCAGAATAATGAACACTTTTATTAAATTTGTTTTGTGACATTTATCTACCGTTTGCTATAATTCTTTATATATGACTATTAGGTATACATGACTGTATTACTAAATTTGAAAGACAAAAACATATGCTTTTACTATGAAAATATATATGTTTTAGTGTATATGTATTTCAAATATGGTGAGATATATATATTTGTAATATGAAATGCAACATTCATTTCACATAATTATTTACAAAAAATGTGTATTTGAAAATACATTTGTCGAAAATACATTTGTCTAAATATATTTGTTAAACTATATACTATAACAACACGTAGTAATTTATAGTGTATGAACAGGTAGTAAAATACATATATAAAGAAGATTATGTATTTGATACTATATGATAATACAGTAAAATAGATATATAAAGCAGCATATGTATTTGAAATCAAATGAATAAAGAGTAAAATACATATGTTGTTAACTGCATATGTATTTTGAAGTTTAATCTGAAAACTGCAATGTATTTTTAAATTTAATCTGAATAGTGTACCAAATCATACTGAACACTGAAATTAAACACAAACTATAAACTTATAGAAAACATATTCAACATAACAGACTAAAATGAATAACTTACATTCACTTCACAATTAGTAACTTTGATTCACTTCAAAACATAAAATAACTTTTTAAAATTAATATCAACATCCAGTTAAATCTTGTCACTACACATTGCAATAAAATCATCAACCATCAGACTTCAAATACTTATGTGACACCTGCTATCTTGCTTCACTTCACAATTAGTAACTTTGATTCACTTCAAAACATAAAATAACTTTTTAAACATAATATTAACATCTAGTTAAATCTTGTCACTACACAATGTAATAAAATCATCAACCGCCAGACTTCAAATACTTATGTGACACCTGTTATCTTGCTTTCCCTAACAGGCCTCAATGTGCTTCGTCGTCACTTTAAGTGTTCATAATTTTTTTTTGGTGGTGGATCCTGAAAATCATTATCTGAATCAACTGAACATTCATCATCAACTCCATCATGCTCTAGTATTTCAAACTTTGACATTTCCCTTTGAATTGGTTCAATGTTCTTAAATACAACCAAGGAATATAGAAAAAATATGTTAAAGTATCTATTAAATAATTATAACGCAAATGGATATATGCGGACAATAAAATACATATCTCTTCAAAAATAAAGTCGTATCTATTACCGACACAAATACAAATACGTCCATAACCACAAATGTATTTGTATATTTAAACATTAAAATATACTGAAAATACATATCAATTATAATAAAAATGCATATAGCCAAATACCTCTTCATGAATAGTTTATATATAAATGTATTTTTCCATACATGCAAGTTAGCAAATTCATTTAACATACAAATACAACTAAACATAGCAACTTTACAAAAAATACAAATAAATACATGTCAACCCAAAATAAATATTTAACCTATCATCATCACAGATCAGCTTTACTAAAATTCCTAAATACATATCAGTTGATCAGTAAATATATATTAGCTTTACAAAAAAATACATATTACCCAAATCGATAGTAGCTTTACTGATATTCCTAAATGTATAACAGTAAATAAAAATACATATACAACGAAAAATACATCTTTCTCCATGTCTTCTTTAGATTTATTAGCAGAAGAGTTCCCAACATTATCATCAACATTGCTTGACTTTGCAATTTCTTTTCTTTTCTTTTCTTCTCATATTTTTTTATTTTTTTATCTTTTGGAGAAGGAATTTTTTTCAACCATTTTTTTTAAAATATCAGCCATCTTCAAAAAATTCAACCAACAACAACAACAAATCAACCCAAAATCATCTACAATGTCCATTCAATTTCGATTATCCTCCATTAATCGCAACAAAATAAAACCCAGTTTCAATTCTCACCCAAAATTTTATTTTTTCAACTATATCAACTCATAAAACATCAAATTTCACTAAAAAACAAACAAAACAAGATTCAGAAAATTCGATCACCTTGATTCTCTGTTAACAACTACAAAAATCAAAAGCTTAAAGATGAAGTGAAGAAATTATTTACAGTAAATTAAAAAAATATATATTGAGAAATGATAATATCCAATAACTGAATTAATTAGTTACCTGAAATTTTGGAATAATATCCTTATCAGATCGTGCAAAATACGTTAAGAAGGAAAAAATTATGAAAAAGAAAATCAGAGAAAAAGCGTGAAAAATGATAAAGTAAAAGCAATTAAAGGAAATAGAAAGATTTTAAGCGTGAAAAATGGAACCTCAAACACAGTAACTTCTGCAAGGCGGTATGTATGGCCCCCCACTTAAAATAATACTAGGTTTGCTATGCAAGGTAATTTCATTTAAAGTGTTGATATTTTTGCAATTTAAGTGTTAAGTAGGTAAAAGATCACTATAAAATCAAGTAAAGTGTCAAGACTTGTCTTTAACTCTATGACATAAAAAATAACCCTTTTGAGTTTTGATCCCCTCCACAAGGCTCTTTTATAGATATAAATTAGTTGATCCAGAGAGATTTAATCAATTGTTTTAATTCATGAATTGCATTCTCTCTATTTGATCATGAAAGGTAAAATTTTTTGGTGTTTAATTGGTTTTGTTCATAACCTTTCTTTCATGTCTAAATCAAGCTCTTTAAATATGTTTGATTTAAACTCAAGAGATACCTTCTATATTATCTTCCTAAAATAAACCTCAGTCAATGCCCCATTGCTATGTTTAGATATTCTTCTTGGCTTGTAGATATTTGTTGTCTTTTTGGTGATTAGGATAAACAATTTTATTCCTTAGTTAAGAAAGACACAAGTTCAAATCATCTCTTATGAAAAATGTTTTTTAATTATGTTGTATTTTTGGATTATTTTGCATAGATAGTAACTTTTACTTTTGTGGCATGTGAAACCTGGTGGGTATCCTAATGGACTTTTGCTCTTTGTATTCTCTCAATGGACAAGGAGGCCCATTTCTTTAATCGTGTCTAACCCTCGAGGTTCAGGTCCAAAAAGGAATGATTTACAGTACTATACGTGAAATATGGATGCTATATAGGTTGAAAACAAGTTGAAATAGGACATAGACAACAAGAAGATGACAGATTCATATGTTTGAAAGACTCAAGGTCTTGAAAATCTAACATGGGCCTTGTGGTCTAAAGTAACAGATGTAGGACATATTTTTGGGCCTTGGAAGCCCAATATTTTAGTGTTAGGTGATATGCAATAGATTTTGGCTTTAAAGTCCAAATAAATAGGTATATGATAAGTTTATAGGCTTTAACACCTAGAAATAGCTCTAAAACTGGTGTAGAAGGGGAATTCGGCGAGATCAATTGTGAAAATGTCTAAATTGTGCTAGTTTAGAGGTTTGGGCCTTAGAAGGCCTAAACCTAACCTCGTTCTTTAATCTATATATATATATATATATATATATATATTGTAATAGGTTTTTAACACTAACTTCTATTTAACTTTGTTGCTTTTTCCCCTTTATAGTAACTTTTTTTTTTTCAAATATGTCTTTAATTATCCATTTCTAGAGTTTTAATTATTTCCATAAAATAAACACTTTAACTTGTTTAAAAGTGTGATTTCCTCAATTTCATTCAAATCACCCTCTGATTTCCTCAATTTCATTCAAATCACCTTAACTTTCCTTGATATAAAATAAATTATCCTTTGTCAAGTTCTCTTTTTCAAAGTTAGTTTCAAATAGATCAGATAACCCCAAGTTAGCAAATACTAGGAATTCCTTAAAAGTCTTCTCGGTGTATTATTGAGCACCACTTATCAAAATTTTTGAAATTGTTAGAGAGTTTTTTTGCTTAGAGTCATTATATTTTCTTTATAGTTGTTTTAATTTACCTTTTCAAATTAAAAAAGTGGTAATACTACATTCCTCCTGAGTTATTTTTGATCCTTCCTTTAAAAGTTTTGAAACGTCAAAATAATTTTTCCGCAAAATAAAAGTAGAAACTTTGCTGGAGAATTCAATAAGGTTCTAGCAAAATATTTGCACTAACTTTATTTGACTAACTATTTGGATTTGCAATATTTTTAATTGGTTACTTGTTTACATTGTGCAATTATAATTGTCATACATGGCAGGCTAATTCTGCCAATTGCCACTATTAGATAGAGATAGGTAAAAGTAATATGCATCTTTTGTGGTCGTTCCTTTTACTTAAAATTCAAAAATTTTCAAGTCGATAAATGATTAGTTTGTTCCGTGTCATCTTGCACCTGTTATTATTTCAGCCTATTATTTTACACCTAGATTCCTAATCTCATTTCAAAGAAACCCACTATAGTCAAAATTTTGATAGAGCTTTAGAAAAATATGCGATCTAGGAATCCTAGCCTAGAAGACTTGGGACCTAAGGGGTATCGGGCCCATTATAAAGGACACCATGTGACGAAAGGGTCCCTATCCTAAAAGACAATCATACCTTTATATATTACATAAAATTTCCTAAACACGTATATACCGAAAGATAAATAGCATTGTTCCCAAAATGGAACAGATAACAATGTGTATGGTTTGTGTAACGCCTCGAGTCTGTACCCCGGATGCTACACGGTGCTCATAGTTTTGAAAGACCACAAGCTAACCTATGACTGGTACCTGCTGCAATAATTGTGCAATAAATACTATAATGATTGCGGAAATAGGTAAAAACATATTTCATAAGGTTCAAATCTATAAATAAATCTAAACGCGGTATCAAAATACCAAGACTAAATATAAGTACTAAAAGAAAAACTGAACAATTGTCTGAAAATACTCTAGTCTGAAAAGCCTCTAAACTGTCTAATCTGTGGAGTTGATGGGACAAGTCCCCAGTTGACTCTGACTACTAAAAATAATACTAAAATACTTAAAACAACCATGTCCTCAAACTATGAGGACTCACCACTACGATAACTGCTGAAAATCTAAGCTGCTAAGGGTACTCTAGAGCCTGTGCGTATGAACCTATGATGTAAGACATCATAGTGCTAAAGAAAAGCATGCGTTAGTACTTTGAATGTACTGGTATGCTCAGTGAGGTAGGCTAAAATGCATGGGTTCATATTCATGAGCAATAATAACTGAATAACATGAGTGTGGTTGAATAAGAATACATGCATGAATACATATACTGTAACTGAAATCGTGATAGTACTGAGTACTAAATCTGAATACTGACTTACTAATGCCTGAGTTTACTGATACTGTAATTCTGATAACTGAATAACTGTATCTGACAGTCCTAATTTTGTGAAACTATACTGAGTTTCATACTGACGGAGTGACTATACCTGATAGTCCTGAATTTGTAGAACTGAGCTGAGTTCTATTCTGAGACTGAGACTGAAACTGAGGCTGTGGGAAGTAATCATCTAACTGATATGCCCCTTGTCTAACTAATTTAGGGTCCAACCTATAACCCCAGTTGGAAGGGTGTCAATACCGTGCCACGGGTAAGGACAAATGCTGAGTCACCCTCATCTAGCAAGTACTCCAAACGAGAATGATGGTACCCTCAACTGGAAGGTAGATCACCCCATCAACCCTCAACTGGCAGGTTGATGTCTCAACCTACGCTGGCTACGTAGTTCAGGAATGCAAGGACTACTTCTAAGGATTCCACCCTCTACTGGCGGGTGAGTCCCCATCCTTGGGTTCACTCGGTGATAAATCCTACTACCAACTGAATAGACACTGGACTAAATTCTAAACTGTACTAGGCTAGAATGGACAGTTACTGATTGTACTGTATAACTGAACTGAACTGATTTTACTAAACTAAACTGGACTGATTCTGAGTTAACTGAATTTTCTTAAGTTTTGTACTGAGTGAATTCTACTAATCGTGACACGACTGATTCTACTTTCTGACTGACCATGGCTCTAGACAAGCAACTAAATTATCAGGTATTAAATACCACTAGGACTCGATAGCATATACTTAAAATACATGACATAATTCTTGAGACATGGTAACTAACTACTTAGTCTTCATTCATTCATTTGGGCATTCAAGTAAACACTTACATGACATGAATACTTGCATACATGCTAAACATGATATAATTTACTATTCAACTCACATGGACAATTTATCAAACACTTGTGGGGCATAATATATGTACATAATTCTAAAACAACGTGTAGGCAATATGATTCAATTCCAGTTACATAATTCCAAGAGTTTCAACATGAATTCACATAATAAAGCACACATATCAATTAACTCAACATGAATCTTGCAATAAATCATGAATACACTTTAATTCAACTCATGGATATCATGAAATCACTCTATATGAACTTTAAAAGAGTTTCTTGAACTCCAAGGGTGGAAGGAACCCTTGGATGAACACTTCACACACCTTAATTGATGAATTTCTAAAAGTTAATGGTGAGTTATTGAGTTCTTGATTTAAAACTTGAGCACCTAGGGTTTTGTTCTTAAACAAATTGGAGAATGAATGAGTATATTTTCTCTCCAAAGGGCTTAATTTCATGTTTTGGGGGCTGAAGGACGTGGGAAAAAGACTCAAATACCCCCAAGGACGTGGTCTTTTAATGACTGAAAAACTGTGTTACGAATGCGCAGGCCGACGCATCGTGTCGTTGGCATCGACGCGATAGCCAATGCGCCGCATTGAGTCCTCATCGATTCACTTGAATTTGCACTGAAGCAAGGGAAAAACTATCTTATCGATGGATGGTCGACGCGTCGAGATCGCGTCGACCCACTATTTTGGTCACCTAAACACGATCTAAATGAGATCCAAAAAATCTGAAACTTATCTGGGAACACCTATTGACATTCCTGATCATGAATTAACTCAAATATCAATATTTAATGGACGTAAAGGTTGCAAAATAAGATTTCCAACTTTCGAAGGCTAAAATAATACTAAGTTTGAATACTTAGCTAAAATATTCTAAGTCTGGGAGCCCTTGACAAGTCTAAAGGACTGATTTAAGCTAAGAACTTTACGGGGTCTTACAGTTTGGCAGGATGGTTGGTCTAATTTTATTTGTGATGATTTTAGAAGCACCCATACAACTTTGAATGTGGTGAAGTGACTTCACTGATATTAAGAAAAGAGTGGCATTGATACATTTGGGATATTTTCCATAACTAATGGAAATTAAAAGACACCGCACTTTAATAGAATACCTCGTAGAAAGTTGCAACAACAATCGTATAGTTCTTAGATTCAGTACTAGTGAATTGACTCCAATCATAAATAAAATCAAAGATTTATTTGATGGTGTCATGAGCATTTGTAAAAGAAGACTACGCCCCGAAGCACTTATCCTTATTCCTAACAAAACATATATGAGTGATATGACTTAGTATCATAATCTTAAAGTATTACCTATGATTCACTGATTTGTGCACCTGCTACTCTTCTTTGGAGGGATACTAGAATAACTAGTTGGACTTTAAGCCTTAACAAAACTAGGAGAATGCCTAGATTTCTAGCTTTTTCTACAACCTTCTTAGGAGTTATGGTACACCCCTAAGGCCCAAAATTCACAATCAATATGTCACGACTCGATTTCTTAAGTCATGATGGAACCTACTATAACATAAAAGTAGGCAAGACAACTTGTTGTCCAGAACTACTAGTAACCAACTACCAAGATAAATGGAGGAAAAATGCAGAATAAACGAAATAAAAGACTAAAATACTTAAAATAGTCCCAAAACCTGACAAAATCAATACAAGAGCTTCTAATATAACAAGACGGACAAAATAAGGTACAAAATGACTACACTGATACAACTCATCTTTGAATATAACATGGTGACTAGTCTAGTACATAAGCATAAGGATATCAATACTCAAAATGCCAGGAACTCACCTTACGTTTCTGAACCATAGATTCTCCCACGACGCATAAAATAACAACGAGAATCTGTACTATGATCTACAAGCTGTAGAAGTATAGTATAAGTACCAACACGTGGTACTTAATAGACAACTGGTGACTGAGCTCCAATGATAATGCAAATATAAATAGCATGCAAGAAGAAATGTAATCTATACAAAAATATCTAGAAAAGTACCTATTAAAGATAATGAGATAATAAGGATAAACTATCCTATTAATATTCAAGAAACTAACATAATAAGGCTAAGGAGGTATTAAAGATGAACTATCCCCTTCTAGCTATACATAGGAACCTCAACACTATACCTTATATCACTATCCAATATATGAATAACGAGGGAAAGGAGGATATATAATAGTATACAAGGCCAAGGAATGGATATACAACATGAATAAATGATGGAGGAAAGAGGTACACAGTAAAACCATAGCTATATATAGATAGATTTACATATGTTTATAAATAAGGTTATCTCAAGGTACAACCTAAGTCATAATACTAGCATCGTTAAGACTCCTAATCATAGTAGGAACTAGTGGTAAAATAATTAGGTTCTCTAATCCGTAAGTCTAAACATAAGATAATTACCATAATAAAAAACAACCATAAAGAAATGAATCAGGATATGAAGGTCTAAAGGCAAAATGCCTTACAAATGCATAATCATGACCAATAATATTACTGTAAGATAAAAGAACCAGAATAAGCCATAAATCCCAATACCAGTTCAATAATCAACCTATTACAAACCATAATAGCAATAATAGTACAAGGTAATTGGCTAGTCTGAACAAACAATACCTAATTAGGCCTTTCATAAACCACCTTGTCATAGGCTTATAAGGTTCAATCAACACCCAACAAACAATAGCCAGAGCTTGTACCTATGCAACACCCTGTAAGGCTGATAGATACATGCTACACAAAATATGCTACAATCAACACTCATACCTAGACCTATGAAGCCCCCCTAAGGCTGATAGATTTAGGTGCATACTGGTGATACACAATGCACATGTAAGAAGGAATGCCAAGATATAATCCATGGTACCATAATCGATCCTAATGTGATAAAGTAACCCAGTGTATAACCTTGTATCATCCATATCATCATCAATCGCTGGGCTTGAATTGAAACTCATATTATCATTATTATCATCAATAATGACTCTCAATCGTCATACTTGATCCAAACTCATTTCATAAATATCATCATCAATCGCCTATTCATTCAGTACTAGAGAATATGTATGTATATATATATATATATATATATATGTATGTATGTATATATAAAAGTGAACAGCTAGAATTGTGGCTAAAAGAAACTCCGATACTAAATAAACATAGGAATGTTGAAAGGGTCGGAAGCTCTCTTGTTTAGGGTAGATATTAGTAGTAAAACTGTGGTTTGGAACCAATCTTGGTCAAATCTCAAAGATCATCATTATTAGTCTCGAAATCTCAAAAGTTTTCATTAAGATTTTATGATTACCATTATAAAGAAATCCGATTTGAAAGTGAAAAGTAGGAATAAATCCCATCTTAGGAAAAGAGTAATAAAATAATATTTTAGTTGGGATCGTACCATTTACCGTATAAGCTATCATGATCATACCAAATCTATTCATTCCATAACCAGTAATCAAACAATACGATTATAAGCATCGATATGTCTATAAACTATGGCCATTTCCTTTACAGGGATGGAATACTTCCCAAAACCTAACAAATATCATAATCACAACCTTAGACCTAATATATATCCTGCATAACCATAGCATCATAATCACGACCTTGGGCATAACATATAACCATAACGTTATAATCACGGCCTTGGGCCTAACGTATAACCATGACATCATAATCATGGCCTTAGGTCGAATATATATCCAAAATAACCATAGTATCATAATTCGGAGAAAGACCATTACAATCCACCAAGTAACATATTAACATCATACTAAGGGTTCGTTAACCACAATTGAGTTTAATCATGCTAACATGCATAAACAAGTCTACTATAGCTAACACAAATTCTAGCCTAAGTTGAACCGGAGGAGCCTACTTCTAATCCTCGATATCCATTTAGACAAGTTTCTATAAAGGGCAAGGCTAAGGTATCTAAATTCACTTCTAGATATTGAGTAAGCCACCAATTGCCATAAGATAGAAATTCCTCATAGAACGTGAACAACTAAGGCAATTTCACAAATATACGGTCCAAAGATAGACTAAATATTCTAAATAAGACTAATCATACTAATCATGTTTCCAATATCTAAATACTATCCCATATCTAGAATAATATAATAATAATAATACAAATTAACTCTATCTATAAATAATGTAATAGGATTATAGAAGTATAATAAGTATTTCAACTTATCGGTCAAAGACTCTTTTAGCCCACAAACTTACAAGTTAGGGTAAGAAATGGTGTTCTACCCATAATTATACCTTAATACCTCTTTCTTACATGAGACATATATAAACATCATCTCAAGAAGAAAATTAGACAAAAGCCTACCTCAAAGATAAACCACAGGTATTAAATCATCAATAAATTATCCGTCTTTACTCTACGATCTCGAAATACCATCACGCTATAAAAATCATAATCTACATGTCATTAGGATTGAAATGAGATGAATGTATCTATATAAAGGGTCGAGTTAATTTTTGGGTTAAGAACGGGACCATGGGACTTGCAAATGGAATCCAAAATTGAACTCATCATGAGGTCCCTCAGAGGACAATGAAGTTAACTCAAAAGTTTAGCAGAAATTAAAAACAAGATGGGTCTCAAATTAACCCTTAAAGTTTAGGGAGTAAAGCCCTAATTTCTAAGAATTTTCAAATAATTATGATGGAAATTGAAGGGAAAAACAATGGGAAATGACCAAGATAAGTTAGGCTAGCCTACCTTAACCAATGTCGATGATTTCCCACTATTTATTATCTTTAAGCTCTCAATATGTTGTAAAAAGTGTGGAAGAAATAGGGGAAAATCAGATAGGGAAAAAGGGTTAAATATTTCCAGGTATCGTTTAAGAAACAACCCTGTCGGTTATGCGACCGTCGCATACGCGATAGTCTCTTACACAACAGTCATCTAAGAGACTTGGCTATCATTTATGTAATCCGTCAGTGGGGCTGAGTCATTCTTACATAAAACCCATATCTCTTACGTCATACCTACTTTAGCATGCAAAGCATCGCGTATGCAAACACTGACCAGATGACCAGTGTCTCTTAAGTGACAAATAATCGCAGACATGATGACCGCATAAGTGATTATATTATTGCTTCAGAGGTCACACCAATGACCTAATGCACCAAACTTGCTATGTGCGGAATGGACTTCGATCGGGTGTTTGAGATTTGTTCGAAACCCCATACGCACAAACAAAATATGCTACCATACAAAATTCGACATTCCAAACTCAATGCAACTATCAAACCTTACATCCAAGATCATTTTGATTAAATATAGAGCCCACACCTATAGTTTAATTTTTCACATAATCTTCCCAATAACCCAAAATGTGTTTGGAAGCTTCAGGACCTGAACCAAGGTTCTCCTATCCTAAAATCAACATTCTGGAGCTGATGGCTCTATCAGAATCCTCATCCAAGGTCATCTACTATGATTTTTTGTCCCAGACCAAATCCTAAACAACGAAAGCTCTAAAATAGGTAATAAGCCTAAAATCTAATTGAAATATCCAATCACTAAATTGATAATTCTGGCATATCATAAATGACTTGTAGCCAATGTAGAAGGATCGAAATATTAGAAATACACGTAAATCAAGGAAATGACCTGGAGGGCTATTATAATATCAACTTTAAAAATGACTTTTAGTTGTGAAATTCAATGGATAGAAAGCTCTTAAAGGATTGACAGGATGAGATACTATACCTGATTGCTCTGAGCATGACTTCCCAGGTAAGCTCCACGAAGAGACAACACATTCATTGAATTTTTCCATAGGTATCTCTTGTCAAACCAATTAACTTTCTTTCCTACTTAACAACCAAACTTAACCTCAATCACCAACTATCCTCTAATTGATTTGAGGAAGGTAGATGCATGAAAATCCGAACAATGAAACACTTATATCATAACGTTACCAACATAATCAAACCAAAACTCCTCCAAGCTAAAGGCAAACCTAGGCATAAGTCATGCTACTGATTCCAAATCCAAATATAACCTTCTTTTGCCTTTCAAAAGCTTCTATCCACTCCAAACTAGGAAGGAGATCATCTAAATCCTGATTGCTCAATCCCACACAGTAAACCCAAAGAATGTAAACTACTTGGATCAATAATGGAAAACATAATAATAAGAAAATTAGGCACTATTGGGCATAGAAATGGAGATAACAAAATTTTGAAATATATTCCAATGCTATAACTGGTCTAGATTACCGTTAAAACTGAAATCTAAGAGACAAAAGCATAACTACTCACTACTGATGAAATTGCTCCAGGATGTCCTATAAACCTAGAATGAAACCATGCAGAATTTAACTCAAAATATTACTTCTACTAAGTATTTTATCCAAAAATCTAAACAAATACTGAAAACCCCAGGTCAAAGCTGAAGGAACCAATACTTTGTACATGGACTATAATCTAAATACCCATCAACCATAATCCATCTAAACTGAAGAAGATCAAAAAAAATAAACAAGGAGTCAGCTTAGACAACCTATAGGTGAAATCCTAAGTGACACAAATCTGAAATGATCGTTACACTCAAGCTCTACGACTCCAAACTAAAATCCCAGCACCAAGGCTAAATCGCTCGATCTCAACTACCCAAACCAAACCTGAAGATGGTTAAACATTCATACTCAAACTATCATAACCTCCAAATTTTAATTCTAAGGCATCAAATAAAAAACTGAGCCAATAAGCCTGATCTAAGACTAGATACTCAAATTGATATTGGTATCCAAATAAGATACATCCTTATTCAATATGCCAAAACTGAAACTAAAATGTAGTTGAGGAACAAAATCACAATGGAGGATACATCACTCTGTGAAAACATAAGCAATCAACTCCATACCTTTTGGAGGGAATGGGCCATCAAAACATACTCAAGAACTCACCAAGGCTACAAACTGCATTAGTAATAACAAAACTCTAGCAACTTACAGAAATGCAACTTTAGCAAAAAACTAATCAATCCAATACTCAATCTCAACAAAGAATAACCACAGGTATATATCACCAAAGAGAAGCAATCCACCAAGTCTTATTATGCCAAAAAATACCAGAAGATAAATAATTTCATAGAGGAAGAAAGTACCAACCTTGTCACCTAAGCTAAGGTCATTACCAATACCAGAAGATGAATAAACTCAAAATAAAAAACTTTAAAATTACTAACATAAGAAGTGGTCACAAGAAAGATCACCTATCTCCAACTCTCTAACTCCACTTAGACAAGAACCATATCACGACAAGAATGGTGTATCCAACTCTACACCAATACTAAGAGTAAACCTCTACTAAGAGACGAACCCAATAGACTAGAAAGTTAAATCCAAGACTCTTCGACATCAATATCAAAACCACAATCGGACAATGAACTAGAAAAAATAGAAAAATAGACCCAAACTAGTCAACCTTAAAAATGGTCTATATAAGGGGGGATAGCTAAAGCAAGAAAACCTCTGTAACTTAGGAGGCAAGTCCTAGAATTCCAAACTGAAGAACAAGCAATATAACCATATCGCCATCTCAAGAACCATAATAAAAAAATAGAAGGTCATCTTACCTTAACTGCTATAATCCACTCCATAACTAATCTAGCATACTCTGATAGAAGAGAAAAATGACCAACCTTACCTCAATACAAGAAAGAACTCCTCCAACCGATCTAGTTGCCAAGCCAACAAATTAGAACTGTGGGAAAAAAATTCTAACTAGATATAATTAGTCAAGTCAACTATCAAGAGAGGATCGATAACATCAAATAAAGACAATATTAGCCACGGTAATGTAAACATCAATATAAGGAATAGGTGGTACCAAAAAATATCAATAGAAAGTACCACTATAGGGAAATAATAAGGGCAATATGACAAGGAACATGGGACTCAAACCCAAATATTACACACATAGGGTGAAAATATCAATACCGACCTAATCTATTCTCTATTAAAAGAAATTATTTATTAAGTAGTCATATAATTATGAAATCATTATCAAGGTACATAACAACCAATATAAATCTACCAAGGGATATAATCATAGATGGAATAAAAATGCACCTATCATGGTGAAATTTAGAGTCACAGGCTTGATGGGTCCGAGCGAGAGCGAATCTCAATGGGTCTAAACTCAGACTGACTGATTGAATCTTCAATTGAGATGCTAAGTGCTCAACAGCTAATTGATGGTGACAAAGCACCATGAGACTAATTTTAATAAGTTAAATGGCTAATAATACCATGCTGGAGATATTCTTTGGACCAGCGACCAATCTTTTTACAGTCGTAGCAAACCCCTAAAGCCCTAACCTAGTGAGAAACATGAGATAATCCCAACTGGCTGACCATCTGATGTTAAGAGGACTCTCTACTACATTGTTCATCCATCCCACAACCATAACATTAATAATGAACTCTAAGTTAGTGGGGAACATATGCTAACTCTATCTGAGCAACAACTTTACATCTGAGGCACTCTCTAGACCAATGACCAATCTTACCATAACTATGGAAAGCTCCTGAAATACTCTAAGGTTCTGCCCCTCCTGATCCAAAAAGGCCACCACTGTATGATTCGAGGGATACCATACTTGGTCAGGGATATTGGAATAGAGAGGGAATTACCTATTTGGTAATTCCTCGCATAATAACATTATAGGGAGACTACATACTATTTTAAATACAAAGCAGTGAATACAAAATGTAAACTCTATTTCATGGTCTAAACTTTTTGAACAAAATTGCATCCTACAAAGGTGATCTCTATGGACATGGATGTAGTGGCGACTAAAAGAACCTGAAAGAGGAGTTAGCCTAAAGAACCATACCAAATACTCAACATGTTCTGATGAGAACTCTACCTACTGTGACCACTATAACTAATCTGAGAGCCACCTATAGCCTAAGACACTAACTATTTAGAAGTAATAGGCTACAAGAGAAGCTGAACCCTACTAGGAAAATCCTCACCATCAGATGGAACATCGATAGCACTGTATTGATGATATTGCCTCTTACTGCCATCTTTATAAGTCTTAATACATACTCTCTATGTGTCCCTCACATGGGAGACAACTTGACAGAAAGATTACCTAGCTACTATAAATTTTTTCATTCTAAATAGAGTGGTAATACTAATATCTTGATAAATCCATACCCCATATGATGACTGGAAACTTTACCACTCGTTGACATCCAAGTTCATACGCTACTATGGCTTCTCCATTGGAATGTTACAAATTTCTAGATTTTATGATCTTGCAGGACCGATGATGAAAATAAATAGAAATCAAGTAGAAAAGAAAGAAAAATCATAAAAAAGGAACAAAATCTAGAGAATAGGAGGCCCTTAGGTACCGCAATTGTGATACTTAGATTCATGATCACGGTCAATCAACCAAGGACCAAAAGACCATAGAGTATTCAGATTGCGGTAAGATGCTACACGATCATGGGATCTCAATCTCGATCCAAAGAATGCGATCACAATAAAACGGTTTTATGTCTAAAGGTAGTTTAGTCAATTCATGCAGATGATTCCAATTCTAAAAAGGGAAAAACCATACATAATTGAGGCATCTTTTAATAAATTTTGATGTTTGTATTAAGAGAAACCCTTTTAATTTGGGAAAGAATAATTATGCAAAAGTTCCAAGAGATTTTTATTTGTAATTTGACTTTGAAATATGGATTACTCTTGTTTTGATTTTTAATGGAAGTATTGAATGTTAACTTAGTGTATCTCTTCTCTCAAATCTCATGAGTAACTAAATATTTATCTTGGGGGTATTCTTGAATAGGGTGTAGTGTGTATGGCTATTGATTGTTAGTCCATATTACTAGTTATTGATATTGGGTTTTTCTATTATTCCATGGTTGAATTAAGAGTTGTAGGTAAAATCCCCAATCTCAGTTGGATCTCAGATCATTCTTGGAAGAGGGATGTAGATGATGAGTAATGGTGACAACTATTTGATACTAGCTATTTCCTTAACATTATCTTAGAAATAAGGATGTTTTATGATATAGCTAGGTTGATGGGCATCATCCTAGTAATAAGGATGTTTAGTTGAGGTGTGGATTGGTAATATTTGTACACTCATGAGGTATTCAAAAGAATCCATGTGTTCAAATTGGTGTGTTGTATAAAGGCTAACTTTAAGAGTTACAAATCTAACATAGCCAAGCCTTTGATTAAGAAATAGATTAACCCTCAATCATCCATACATGAATGAACCCTAGGATAAGTATAACCCAAGACCCTTCTCTTATTATATTTTAATCTATAATTTTTGCTCTCAATTAGTGTCATAAGTAGGTGTTGTCTAAACTAAGTTTCCATTCATACCCCCCAATTTAATTTATGATTTGTCTTTGGTCTATATTATGGGTCAACACCGAGTGGCTTTCAAAGTACCTAGGTCTTGAAAGCTAAAATACACTCCTCATGGATTTGACCCTAACCTAAGTTAGGTTATTATATTGACAACAATACCTTGCACCAAAATAATGGTGTAAGTTGAGCATTATAAAAAATGGCATCGTTGTAGGGGAGTGAAACGTTGTTTCGCTAATGTGGTGTTGTTAGTAAATTTAGGTTTACCCGTAGTAATTTTTTACATTGTTTATTGTTTTTGTTTTGTTAGGTGACTTCCATAGTAATCACGACACCATAAGTCAAAATGGGAGCAATGAGGGATTATTTGATGGGTACTTTTATGATGAGGATTATCTTTATGATGCAGGGCATGCTAGTGCTATTACATCCCCCTTATGAAGAAAATAGAGTATTCCATATGATGAGTGTGATGCTACATATGTTACAAGTGAAGAGTTTACTTGGGGGCCAAGAATATGAACATCCAAATCATTATTTGAAAAATTTTGTTGAAGTATGTGCCCTGTTTGACATTTCTCATATCACACAAGAGTCTATTCGGTTAAGGTTTTTACTATTCTCTTTAACGTGTAAAGTGGTGTTGTTCTTGAGGTCTCTACATGCTCTACGTCAATTACATCTGTTGTTAGACTTTTAGAGACTATTTTGGATCGATATTTCCAATCTCTGAAGATGTTGCAATTGTAAGATAAAATTACAAATTTTTGTCAACTTAACGGGGAGCCTCTATATGAAGTATGGGAGAGATTTAACAAAAAGATTTTGAAAAATGTCCTCACTATGAAGTACCAAAAAATATAATTCTCTAAATATTTTGTAGGGAATTGGTTGATTTGGACCAACTAAACTAGACCTTTGTGGATAATACGGCCGGTAGGTCAGTTGTGAGATTGTTATATGGAGTGACTTTGACTTTGCTTGAGCAAATCACAATGCAAAATAAGAGGTGGCATACAAGGGACACCAAAGTTGCCAAAGAATCTCCCATTGCCTCAATTGTAAAAAATAGAAAAGATGAAAGATTAAGAGTGGAAATAAAATATGGCTAAGATGATGAACCAATTAGACCTCCTTACAAAGAACGTGATAGGTGCAAGCAGTCAATGTTGTTGTCTCTAAAAGGTATGATGAAGATGAATAAAATTTCCTTGATGAAAAAATAAGATGCTTTGAAAACAATTTGGGGGTTCCCACCTGGCCTATTATAGGCAAGATGGAACCAAGGTTGGAAAAATTGTGATCGAGAAAGGGAATAACATGATAGAGATAAAGATTGTTATTGAAGGTGTAAGGAAATAGAGTATAATAGCTATGTTCCCTCATGACTGAATGAAGAGAAAGGAGTTAAATTCCATGGATCCCAAAATGTTCAAAATCGAGGATGTGCTTGCTAGAATCTTGATGAGAGTAACGAGACAGACAAGATGGTCTAAGAAATAAAAAAGGACTTTTCTCAAATTAACAAAATGGTTCAAAATTGAGGATGTGCTTGCTAGAATCTTGGTGAGAGTAGAAGGGATAGAAAAGATGGTTGGAGAACTAAAAAAGGACTTTTCTCAAATTAACCAAACAATTATATTGCACCCGGCCTCAATCAAACAATTGGATACCCAAGTTGGCCAAATCTCAACTGCACTTAATGCTAGACCTAATGGATTCCTTCCTAGTGATACTATGGTAAATCCAAAGAATGATGCCTATATCTTGGCAATCATCAATAGGAGTAGTAAGAACATCAGTGATTATATGGCTGAGAATAAGAAAGATACTAATGATAAACAAGTGAATGTGATGATGAAGTGTATGGGTATGTCAATTAATGAGACTCCAAAGTATCAAGAATGGATGACGAAGAACCAATAATAATTGAAGAGATAGTTAATAAAGAGAAAACTCCTAAAGTAGTTGAGGGTAATGAACAAAATAGAAATGAACCATAATGAGCCCCCTTGTATCCAATGATAATCCCTCTTCTTTCCCATATGACTCAATAAAAAGGAGGAGAATGTCAAACACTAGAAGTTCTCACTAAACTCAGTAGTATTTTAATCAATATCCTGTTGCTAGAAGCCATTCAAGAAATTCTGTGATATGTTAAGCTAATGTAGACATTGATGTCAAAGAAATGCCTTGTGGATTGTGAGACCATTGAAGTTACCTGTGGTAGTAGCGCTATCACGACTAGTGTTTTGGCTGAAAAGAAAGAAGACCCCGGGGCATTCATAATCCGTTGCACCATCGGGATGCATAAATTTGAGAAAGCATTGTGTGACCATAGTGCAAGCATAAATTTGATACCACATACAATATATCAAATATTTGGTTTGGGGACCCCTACTCCCATAAAAACAAGGCTCTTTATGGAGGATCGCTCTATTAAGAAACCAATTATAGTCTTGTATGATGTCTTGGTGAAGGTAGATCATTTCATTTTACTGGTGAACTCTGATGTACTTGGTTATGAAATTGACCAAGAAATTCCCATTATTCTTGGGATATCTTTTTTAGCAATTGAGAGAGAAATTGCTTATATGGATCAAGGGAAAATGAAATTCTAGGTACAAAATAATTAAGTTTACTTTTGGGTGTGTCAAATTGAGAAATAACCGATGGAACTACAAATGGTGTTCGTCATAGATGTTGTGTACATGGAAGTGGATGATGGGTCCCTCGAGGATCCAACATAAAAATTTAAGAACGTAATGCCGCAATGTTAATTAAACGATGGATAGAAGGAAACCAATGATGCCACAAAAGTGGCATGTATCCTTTAATCATTAATTTTTAGAGTAGATTGTGTTGTTATGGTTGATCCATACAAATTAGGTGCCTAAATAGTGCATTTGAATGATTTTAAGTAAGGGGAAATATGGTGGAATTGAGTTGAAGGCTGAGAAATTAGAAAATAGGAGAGCAGAAACTAGTCTCAGATATTTTGATCAAGATGGTTCGGGGTTCACAATCATGATAGCATAAGGTTCACAATATAATTGAGGTTTTTTTTAACATGAAGTATTTTACCCAATGATGTGTGAGCAGACACTGACACATTTGAGGCTTTTAACTGAGAATAATTGTATAGTCTTAAGCAACTTTTGTCGTTTTTGATTGTTTTCTCTTTGATATTGCAGTAAAAGTCAAGATGCAAGAGAACCAGCAATAATGGAAGTAAAAGAGTTGATTTCTGAGCAAGTAGATAGGGAAGTATAGCTGATGACTTGTCTAATAAGTCGTCAGCCTTGTGATAAGCTATCAGAGTTGCCATCAGCCTTAGACAGAGAATGTGATTTAGCTAGAAAAAGTGACGATAACCTTTGTTAGGCCATCAGAGTTATGATAAGCCATCAAGATCGTCGTCAGGCTTAGACAGTGCTTGAGAACTTGAACTGAAGAAGCGACAACAATTCTGATAAGTCAAAAACTTTGTGATAAGTTATAAGAATCATCATCAGCTGTAGACAGTGTGAGGTAGTGGGAGCAAAAGTGTGATGACATTCCCTGGTAAGCCATTAGGTGTCTGATAAGTTATCAGGAATGCCTTCATCCTAAGGCAGAAATCATAAAAGTGGAAGAGGACCTGATGACAATTCTAATAAGTTATCAGACTCCTCATAAGCCTTCAGAGTGTCATCGTTTGCCTAAGGAAGAAATCATCAAACTTGGTAAGGAAGCTAACAACATTTTTGATAAGTCGTTAGACTCCTAATGAGGCGTCACACTTCGTCGTCACCTATACGAGAAAAGATCTGTAATCTATGATTTTTTTCCATAATTAGGCTAAAGTATTTAAGGCATAATTTAGGATTTTTCTAAGCATCGTAAATTTCACTTATTTTCATCAAGTTTTCTCTCTTGTTTTCTTTGAAACATTACAGTTTACTTTTGGAGAAATTATTATTACTCTTTTTAGGATTTTCTACTGTGATCAAATCTGAGAAATACTTTTTGCTATTTATCTTGTTGTAAGTTCATCTATCAAATTATTAATTAAATTTGTTGTCTTGCTTATTATATTATGAGTATCTAAATTCCCTTAACCTGGGTTATGGGATCTATGGGTTTGGGTTTGTAACATAAATAAGTGTTCAAGATTCTAACAGTGGTAGAAACTTCTTGTTAATTCTATTATTTTATATTTTGGCTATTGGTTGCAAACAATAGGCCTTGCTTACTAGTGATTTGCTTGAGATAAGAAATCAACCCTAGTAAGAAGCAAATTATCAATAGGGACTTGAAAGCATTAAACTTCCATTTAATAATCAATGTTGTAACAAGATTAATTAACTTGAGATAACATCCTGTTATAAAATATAAATTCCCTAAGTTCGAAAGTATTAGATGGTTACATGTCTAAATAGGTTGAGAAATATTTAGACATAACTTCGACAAGGTTAGTCTATTGTTCCTACCTACCATAAGAATCTTGAACCGTTACTAGCGTCTGTCAAATCCCAACACCCATAGTGGACAAAACTCTAGTTTCCCTTATCATATTGATTTCAAACACTGAATTGAGAAGTAATTAGTCGCTGCCTTTCTAAAAAACCCTATTCACAGGAAATTGCTGACTATCAGTTGATTAACCCACAAATAACTCAAATTCACTCCATATTACCTATGGGACTCGTCCCCAACCTAGTTAGGTTATATATTGACAATGATTATTTACATTCTCGTAAGAGAGGTGTAGTTTGAGCGTTATACAAAATAGCATCGTTATCAAGGAATACGATTGTAATTAAAGTTTGTGTGCGCTAATTGACTGTTAGTCAAGTTTCCTAGTTTTACATTTATTTGTTGTTTTTGTTTGCTGGAGGAATTTTGTGGTGTATGCCATGAACCAAAAGTTATGGAGAACCATTATTACCATTTATTCCAGAACCACAACTAATAGGCAGAATGGCAAACCAGAAGGATACTGACAGGTTAGCAACCTTAGCTAGAGCTCAGGTGAATATGCAGAATGACGGTCAACAAGTACTGATCCAAATCCTGAGGATAAGGACTTGGGAGACAAGGAGTTGCTAAACCCTGGTAACCTAAGGCTTGTTGAGAAAATAGCTGCACCAGTACAATGTAATGCTAATAGGAACCGTCCTTTTTTAGGAAGGCAAGATCACCAGCTGGTCCAGTATGACTTCAATGATGATGATGATGGAATGGATGAAGCAGGTGCAATGGGTGCAATTATTCCTCCACCGTTAGCACCTGGAGCAAAATTCAACATTACGAGTACTATGATTCAACTCCTTCTTCTAAAGGGATTTTTTCGTTGTCTCTATCTGGGGAGGCAACATTGTGGCTTAATGAGCAGACACTCGATTCTATAACCAAATGGAGGTAGTTGAAAGAAGCTTTCCTAGAAAGGTTCTTCCACCTTACAGGAGAGTACAGTTGAGGGATGAGATCAGTAACTTTAGATAGCTCCCAACTAAAGCCTTCCATGAAACCTGGGAGAGATTCATAAAAAAGTTGATGTAGTGTCCGAACCACAACATGATGGACATACACTTGATGGAGACTTTGTACAGGGCTCTTAACTCTGTGAATAAATTAATTATAGATAATGATGTTGGCGGTTAGTTTGTTGATCTTACATTCCTAGAGGCTTCAAAAATGCTAGAGAAAATGACCAAACAGAGTCGGACATGGCATACCAAAAACTCTGTGGTAGCAAACCTAACTATTTCTATTGGTATGACTGTAGAACAATGCAGAAAAGAAAAGGCTTGATCAAGACATAGCTCACATAAAAATGCAGATGGACTTGCTAACCAAGTATTTACTATCAGGTAAAACTGAGAAAGTGAAGTCTGTGGGATTACAGGGAAAAGTGGAGTCCAACTCAGAAGAAGAGGCGAACTATGCAAATAATCAGGGGGTTTCCAAGGAAATAGCCAAGGAAATCAAGGTTGAACTTATTATGACAAAGCTGGATATAAGAACCATGAGCAAGGAAATTGGAGGAGCAATAATGATAGGAGCGGGTTATATGTCTATCCTGGAAATTGTGAGGCTGCTACAACAAGTTCTAAAAAGATTTCTATGGAGGACACGATGGCTAAATTATTTAAGAGAGTAGAGGATACCAACTCAAATGTAACTACCATGAAGACCGATCTGTCCTCTATGATTCAGTTGGTAAACTCGCACTCTACTTCGATCAAACAGTTGGAACAATAAATGAGCTAACTCTCTGCAATGTTGAACTAGAGAAAGAGTGGAACATTACCTAGAGATATGGTTCAGAATCCACAGAATGATGTATCATGTATGGTGATTAACACTATAAGTGGTAAGATATTACCTGGCCCTTCTGTGGGCAAAGATGGTAGTTGAAGATATGATTGAAGTAGATGATGAACCTGAAGAAGAATGTCCAGTGGAGTTTGGGAAGCTGGATAGTTCTGATGATACTCTGAAATAAGAAAAAGAGGAGAAAAAGGTAGTGGTTACAACTATTCTGAAACCACCACCTCTCTTTCCTCAACGATTGAAGAAGAAAATGGATGATGCAAAATTTAGCAAGCTCATGGTAATGTTAAAGCAACTAACAATGAATGTGCCTTTGCTAGAGGCACTTGAACAAATCCCAAGATATGCTAAATTTATGAAGGATCTGGTGACGAAGAAGAGGGAAGTAAGCTAAGCGCCAGTGGATAATCTCCACCATTGTAGCGCCATTTCTACACGATCCTCAGTGTAGAAGAAGGCCGACCCTGGAGCATTCACTATTCCATGTACAATCGGGTCTCTCAATTTTACTAAGGCCCTATCTAATCTAGGGGCGAGCATAAATCTGATGCCACTAGCTGTGCATAAAAAGCTGGGTTTAGGGGATCCTACCCTAACAAACATGCGGTTGATAATGGAGGATACGTCTATAAAGAGGCCAGCAGGAATATTACATGATGTATTGGTAAAGGTAGCCGACTTTATACGTTCTACAGATTTTGTAGTCCTAGACTGTGAGGTGGAATTTGAAGTACCCATCATTTTATGTAGACCATTCTTTGTGACTGGGAGAGTGGTAGTGGATATAAAGTTGCATGAGCTAAAGTTCAGGTTCAATGACAAAGAAGAAAGATTCAAAATACACTCATCTATGACACAACAAAAGTAGATGAGTGTCTTCTCAATCATGGATGTGTTCGATGAAGTCTAAAGTAATCGAGATACCTGAGTCATGCCGTGATGTTAAATCAGGCACTACATAGGAGGCAACCCATGATTCCCATGCTTGATCTACTCCAGGTATACTCTAACCCTTAGTTTAGTTTTTATTTGATTTTAAGTTGAGGGTGTAGGGTGAATTATTGTTGTAACATTTTTTAGTTGACTAGGAGAAATATAAGTACCTGAGGTAGTTAACATGGTTTTTTTATTTTCTGAACACCTCTCAAATGGTCTGATTGTTTAACTGTGTGATTTGTATCTAATTGTAACCACTGTGCATCTTGTTATAGTATTAGTTCTAGTGACTTAATAATCATTGCTAAACAATTGCATCAACTGGATAAGTGGTAACTTGTGATATACTTGTGTTCTATGTGCATGTGAGCTCTTACTTAGTTCCCTTTGTATGTTGAATCCAGAACTTGCTCGATTAGTCTTACCTAGGTTGAAGGATAGGGGTTAGGAAAGGATCATAGGTCGTTTTGATATTAGCCCACTTTTAACCTAAATGACTTTACCTGTATGCATAATATCCCTTGATCCCTATTTTGAGCCTGAATAGCCTATTTCTTTTTATGATACCTATCACCATCCCATTTGTATTATAATGAACTTGTTTTGGCCCTGGTCCTCATTGGATACTGTGCACCTTGACTTAGGTAAATGGCCTAAGTTGAGGGTGGCTATCATAGAGGTGTGTGATATAAAATGAGTATGGAGAAAGGTAGAATAAAAGAAAAGAATAAAAAGCTGAGTATGGTGGAAAAGAACAAGAAAAGAAAAGTTGTAAAAAAATGATTGTAGAAAAGACCACAGCCATCCTAAATATGTGTGATCAAGAAAAGAGAAGAATAGAAAAAGGTTAATAAGTGAGACCCCAGAAGCTATAGTAGTGTCAAGGAGGCTTAGTCACTTTAAATGTCATCGAGTATCATACCAGCTGCTAGCCTATATTACAAGCCAAAGAGAAGACCTATAGTGATCCTAGCTGACCTGTCTGAAAATCTTAGTAATGAAAATAAGGGCAAGCCTATGGTATTTGGCATACATTGATTGGAACTTCTTTCTTAGAGTGAGTGTCTTTTGATTACCCCCATGGTTACATATGTGATGTTTGATATAAGTGAAGTGGGACTTCTTTGTAGTGAGGGAATACTGGTTACGTTGCTAGTTGCTAACTTGTTTGGATAGTGTAATCTTGGTACATGCATGGTTGCCATTACTGAATTAATGCCATATTTTGAATCCTGTGTGTCGCATTGTTGTTCTTCAATAATATATACAGTTTTGTTGTAAATTAATTGACCTTGGAGATGGTGAAGATTTTTTGAGATAATATGGATGGTTGATTGCCAAATGTACTTGGTATCCTCTTCGTTGTGTCTTAGTTTCTTGAGGACAAACAATTGTTTTAAGTTGAAGGTGTTGATGTGTGAGAAGATGCAAACACATTTGAGGCTTTTAACTGAGAATAATTGCAAAGTCTTAAGCAACTTTTCTCGTTTTTGATTGTTTTCTCTTTGATATTATAGTAAAAGTCAAGATTCAAGAGAACCAGCAATAATGGAAGTAAAAGAGTTAATTTCTGAGCAAGTAGAGAGGGAAGTATAGCTGATGGGTTATCTGATAAGTTGTCATCCTTGTGATAAGCTATCAGAGTTACTGTTAGCCTTAGATAGAGAATAAGGTTCAGCTGGAAGAAGTGACGACAACCTGTGATAGGTTGTCAGAGTTATGATAAGCAGTCAGGATAGTCGTCAGGCTTAGTAAGTTCTTGAGAACTTGAAGTGAAGAAGTAATGACAATTCTGATAAGTCGTCAACTTTGTAATAAGTTTTAAGAATCATCGTCAGCTGTAGACTGTGAGGAAGTGTAAGAAGAAGTGTGACGACATTCCCCGATAAGTCGTCAGGTGTCTGATAGGCCGTCATGAATGCCATCATCCCAAGGTAGAAATCATGAAAGTGGAAGAGGACCTGATTATAATTTTGATAAGTCGTTAGACTCCTCATAAGCCGTTAGAGTGTCATCGTCATCCTAAGTCAGAAATTATCAAACTTAGAGAGGAACATGTCGATATTTCTGATAAGTCATCAGACTACTAACGAGGCGTCACACTTCGTCATCACCTGTGTGAGAAAAGATATGTAATCTGTGATTTGTTTCCATAATTAGGCTGAAGTATTTAAGGCATAATTTATGGTTTTTCTGAGCATCAGAAACTTCACTTTTTTTCATCAAGTTTTCTCTCTAGTTTTCTCTGCAACATTACAGTTTACTTTTGGAGAAATTATTATTACTTTTTTTGGGATTTTCTACTGTGATCAAATCTGAGAAATACTTTTTGCTATTCATTTTTCTGTAAGTTTGTCTATCAAACTATGAATTCAACTTCTTGTCTTGCTTATTATATTATGAGTAGCTAAATTCCCTTAACCCGAGTTGTGGGATCTATGGTTTTGGGTTTGTAATGTAACTAAGTGTTCAAGATTCTAACAGTGGTAGAAACTTCTTGTTAATTCCATTATTTTATATTCTGACTATTGGTTGCAAACAATAGGCCTTGCTTACTAGTGATTTGCTTGAGATAAGAAATCAACCCTATTAATAAGAGAATTATCAACAGGGACTTGGAAGGATCAAACTTTCATTTAATAATTAATGTTGTAACAAGATTAATTAACTTGAGTTAACATCCTATTATGAAATATAAATTCCTTAAGTTTGAAAGAATTAGGTGGTTAAATGTCTAAATATGCTGAGAAACATATAGGCATAACTTCGACAAGGATAGTCTGTTGTTCCTACTACCACAAGAATCTTGAACCGTTACTAGCGTCTGTCAAATCCCAGCACCCATAGTAAAATAACTCTGGTTTCCCTTATCTTATTGCTTTCAAACACTGAATTGAGAAGTAATTATTTGCTACCTTTCTAAAAAAAAAAAAACCATTCACTGGAAATTGCTAACTATTAGTTGATTAACCCGCAGATAACTTAAATTCACACCGTATTCCCTGTGGGATTCGACACCAACCTTGTTGGGTTATATATTGACAATGATCGCTTACATTCTCGTAAGAGAGTTGTAGTTTGAGCGTTATCACCCAACATAATTCAACACATATTCCCTATCAAAATACTCAAATTGCAAATGTTTTTACTTGTGTTATGGGCATCCAAAAGTGCATTAGCATCTCCTTTGCATCTTCTAATCCGGTATGTTCTTCAATTCATTCTTTTATGCTCGTGTGTTGGCTTTAGAACTAATGTCTTAGGAATGGCATAAACATGGGAGTTTGATTCTTAATCATCAACTAAATTGAGTTTTTTAGGATGTTATCATTTGTTATTAGTGTGAACCTAAGTGGGGGAGTCTAGAGTACCCAAAATAATGCAAAATTATTATATTTTGCTTGTGCACATCGAGTGTTCGGTGAAATACCCAAATGAACTTTTTGATTTATTTTTACTAATTAAATGGAAATCTTAAATGTTTAGGTGTTGTGCCCTATGTTTCTAGTATTTTTTACTTTTATTAAACTCAAATTGGTAAGGAAACGAACCTTTGTTGATTGTTTGATAGGCTTCGAACATGCCTCAGGTACCGTAATTGTAGTCATTAGTATGGCGACTGTGGGATCATTATCGTTATCTTGTTTCCTGAGTTAGCGAGAATCGAGAACATGATTCTGATAGTACTATCTAGATTCATGATTGCAATCCAATCAAGTCACTATCACGACATCTGAGGCCAGTCTGACAAACGAGTTGAACTTTCAGACCTCACATTTTAAGCCTATCCATATCCCATAAGTTTTTTCTTCAGCCCAATCAGATTGAATAGAATGTTTTCTTCATATTCAACCTGTGGACTAAAGCTCTGTGTATGGATTCTAGGTACTCAATGGTAGGCTACAAAACAAACTACTTAATTTCCTCTGAATATGAGACAACATATTATGATGAACTTATGAGAAAGAAGTTGTTGCCTGATAGGGGGAATGAGTTAGAGAATGTGACCTAAAAGCTATAACTTTCCATGGAAGGATAGTGAACATGGGATGGACATACTTTTTACTGAAATAAGGTCAGGCAAATGAGCATTGGGTGAGGGAATTCTACGTAAATCTCAGCATAGTAAAGTTCTCTAACCAAGTGATGAGAATTAGGGACAAAGAAGTTCATTTCTAGGATAAGCAGATCAGTGGAGTTTATTAGTTGCCGAATGTGGACATGAGGGACTATGAATCTAAGGATTTTTCCCTCAAGATCTGGCTCGTGGATCACCTATGCCTAGAAAGGGAGGTTCCATAGGCTACAATAAAGAATGGGATACTAATGAGTGACTTCATAGTTGAAGCTAGAATCTTGTTGTCCATGATATACAGCAAGGTCTCTCCCACTACCAACTGGATGAATGTCCTAACTATGCATGCTCAGATAGTGGCCTGCCTCTTGGTAAGCATTCCTTTAAATGTTGGTCGCTTTTTGATCATGGAGATTTGACTTTAATAAAATAGAGGCGGTCCCATGCTCATGTTCCCATCATTGATCTTGAAGTTGTGTAGGCGAGTCATGGTTGATGAGTATCCAGAGTATATTTGGATCTCCATAAATACTACCATTTAACCACCTAATATTAGAGTAGATGGAGCTCTTGGAAAGAGAAAAACTAGGAAGACTGAATTGAGAAAGCCTGTGGATGACAACATAGATTCTTCCAGACTGCTATCGGCTGGCCTATTCGAGAAGATTTTGGGCCAAATACATATTATCAGTGAGCTTGTGTCCAACCTACTATAGGGTATGGGAGAGCCTTTCACCACCCATCATTCCTACATTTCTCAGTTTAACTACGAGAGATACTTTTAGGACCAAAGAAAGCAAGGGGACACTATTTCCAAACTCGAGCAAGCCTACTCTTCATTGGCACGTTCCTATCATTCCCTGTAGGAGTTTTATGATAAGATGCGAAAGAGGAGATAAAGAGGTACAAATTCTTCACTAAGATGTGGAAAAGGCTGAAGGTCTTGAAATCCAAAGAGAAACTTCTTTCTCCTTTGAAAGGTACAGATGATGAGGTCCCAGCCACGTGGTCAGACTCTAATGATGTTAATGATGATTCCAAGATCAAGTATGATGGCATTTATAGATGTAGTTCCAGGGAGCACCCTTTACCCTCTTATGTTTTCGTGATTAGGTAAAAAGGTCAGTACAAGTTATTAGTTGGGGGTGCTTGTCTTCGTATTTATTTGATTCCTTGGTCTGTATTAATTAAATATTTTTTGGATGTTTTTATGTTGATTTGGATAATCTATATTTTATTTTGACTGTAATAATTGGGCATCCCGATGGTGCCTACGTTTTATGGATTAGTTTCTTATTTTTATTTTCAAATTTTGTTTTTATTCTTAGATTTCTACTTATTTTAACAATGATGTTGGATGAGCCTTTCCCTATGATAGATTGAGTGACGACATTTTTAAAGGAAAATCATCGTGTTTCTTGGCCTTTGAACTACAAAATTTATAGATGTAGGGGAAATCTAATTACATATGGCATTGTAGATTTTGGATCTCCCTTATGCCTATGGTGAAGTCCTAGTAACCATATGGTTTGCCCTCATGAGAGACAAAATGTGAGATGATAGCTTGGTTTGGTGCCACTAATATTCAATAATGCATAGTGAAAAGGTGAATCAAACAACCCCTCCATCCAAAAATTTTGGTGAAAACTAAAGGCATGCACGAGAACAATCTTGTAACAACTCTTTAACTTTTTTGTGACTCTAAAGTTTTTAGTTTGTAGTGTATGGTAAATAGCACCTTTTGTATCTAGTAAGAAATGCGATTGAGCCTCCTTCAAAAGTTTGCATGTCTTGTGTGGTGAGCTTAGTTGTTTAACTCTCATGCTTACTTGTATCATCTAGAACTTGCCGCATTAGTCTCTCAAAGCTTATTGCGATAGCTTGGTTGGTGAAATGATCTTAGGCCTTCTTTGTGAACATGGAAACCCAATTTAGCCTAAAGGCCCTACCCGTACATAGAATAGTTTCCATAGTCTCCCATTTTGATCTTTTAAACCTTTCTTGGGAAACCTCATTCCAAGCCTTGAGCCATTTGAATATTACCCATCTTTTGAACCCTATCCTCTTTTAACTTTGAAATACAACTTGATGCCAAAAGTCTAAGTTGGGAGTGGTGAATCTTTGAAGAGGTAACCTTGGGCGATGGTATTCTAAGTAAATGCCTAAAAGTTAAGAAAGGATATAAAGTGAAAAGTAAAAGAAATGAATCATCAAAAGAAGGAAAGGTATATATTGCACAAAAGAAATAAATGAGATGAAAATGCCTTAAAAATGGATAAATCAAGGTAGTGAAAGTAGGCACGTGTCATGATCCAGTATCTCAAGTCATGATGGCGTCTACTATAACCCACCAGTAGGAAAGCCCAACCCATAGTACAAAATGGCTAGTAATGGACTACTCAAAAATATAAAAAAAGAATGCAGAATAAATATGTCACGACCTGAGGCTACCCCCTAGTCGCGACAATGGTGCTTACGGCCACAAGTGACCACAAGCTAACCCATGAGCTGGTATTTGTTTTGAGCACTGAACATAATAGTAATACATTACATGTGCGAAAGGTAAACTGATAAGATACTGTAAAACTGGATACTGAAATACGAATAAAAATATGTCTGAAATATCTGATGACAACTGAAACACTGAAATAACTAACTGTCTGTCAACTGATTGTTTGAAAGCCTCTAAACATTATAAAGATTTGATGGGACATACTCCTAACTAACACCACCTGACTAACATAAGAAAATACTGAAGTAACTGAGATAAAAAAAATCATGTCCTCGATGGACTAGGACTCACCACTACTACTGCTGAGTAACGTTTGGCTGTCTAAGAACGGTCAGGAAACTATGTGTTTGAACCTATGTTATAAGACTACATAGCACAAAGAAAAGTATGTGGTCATTAATTTTAATGTACTAGTATATTAGATGAAAACTTTCTGAAATGCATGAGTTAGCTGAGCATGAATACATGGTCATGTAATATCCGAGAATGCAAGACCAAGTATAAACATGTACTGAAATAAGTTGTATAACTGAATGACTTATATCTGACGAACTGAATAATTTTATACTTGGTCACATAAACCCGAGCTGATATACTTTGAATAATGAATTGAGATTGTGAGAGGTATCATGTAACCGATATGCCCCAATCTGAGTTAATTGGGGTCCAACCTATAACCCCAGTTGGAAGGGTGCCAGTACCGTGCCATGGGAACTAACACTGGCTGTGAGGATCCACTGAGCTAGTGTCCCAAAGGACCAAAGAGTCACCCTCTACTTGTAGGTGCTCTAATGAGATATGTATCAACCCTCAACAGGCAGGAAGACACATCAAGCCTACGCTGGCTACGTAGTTCTGGAACTCAGAGATTGCTACTAAACATCACATCCTCTACTGGAAGGTGTGCCCCTATCCCTGGGTTCTCTTGGGGCTAAATCATATTCCCAACCGAAATGAAACAGATACTGTGACAGCGCCCAAGTGCACACGCAAGTGTACGTGGTCTACCAAGTAATATAGTGTCCTTCAAGAAAGCCAAATATCGATCCCACAAGGACTTATGTTCTCCAACTATCCAATTCTAGTTTAAAGATTGAGAAAAAGTAAACAATCAAGTTTTAGAATTGTAAACTAAAATTAAAATAAACTAATGCAGAAAAATAATAACTTAGGACAATCAATGGATAGAAACCCAAGGTTAAGGATTACGAACAATCATACTACATTATTGAATTTCATTCTTTAGACTGCTTATCTTGGTTATTGATTCATAGGGTTAATCGTATGACCATGGTCTCCTGACCTCTAACCATTCACCTAACTTGGAAATTACAAGTACATCGTTGAGTGGGGATGTAATAATTCAATTAAGTGTTTCAAGTTATCATCCTATGTTTGATCAAGTAAGGCTTCTAGGTACATCCCTATCCTAGATGCTAATTTGAAATCCTATTTTATATAAGACTACGAACCTTACCTTGCTTGTCCCCATGTTCTATCTTCCTATTCCCCCTCCCGAGATCACAAGGTCAACAATGAATATATTTTATGGGTAGCTAATCCTTAAAATAGTTAAGTCAAGGATAAACAAACAACCATAATGGTAAGAAAATCAACAAACTTAACTCAAAACGAAAGTATTCATGATCTTGACCTTAACCCCCCGAAAAGTCAGTTTATCCCTTAATGGAAATATTCATCATCAGTTACTTGGATTGATGATACAAACCATGAAAGAATCTAAAGTAAAATATTATGAACTCTAATTACATTAATAGCAGCCTCCACAAGTATCCAAGGACGTCCCAAAATGTGTAAAAATGTGTACAATGACGTATTTATAGCACAAGAGTAATCCAAAGCCGTGTAGAAGTTGGATTTCAACAATTTATGAGCAAGGGAGTAGAGGGGGCACTGCCCTGGGTTGAGCCCTGTCCAGCCAAGGCTCCGCCCTAGGTAGAGAACCGCTCCAGCCAAGGCTCTGCCCTAGGTTGATTACCCCTCAATCCAAGTCTCTGCCCTAGGTAGGGAACCGTTCTAGCCAAGGCTCTGCGGGCTTATCTATGTGGTCCCTCTGGAAGTTGCTTCCGAAACTTTTGCTAAGCGTTGGTGCCTCCTTCCATCCCTAGTCTTGTGGTGTTGTTTACCTTTAATATCCAGCTTATTCAACATCAAAATATCATCATATTCAGCTCACAAATATTCCTACATAATCACACACCACGAATTAGAGACAATCATAAAATAATATTCATGATGATGAATCAAAACAAGAGCTACGACTAGGCTAATTCACATTGATCTTTAACTTTATGGTCCGACTCTTTACTTAATAAAATTGAACCTTGCACATTACCAACAAGTTAATCCACTCATAATTACATATTAAAATCATTTGGAACACATTAAACACAATAGAATCCAACGGGATCAACTAGACAAGCACCTAGCTCGACCTAGTAATGCTAGTTTCTACGATTGAAATCTAATTGACTCATTTAAGTACAAAGTTGATTGGAATACACTTTAAACATTGTAATCACGTTCTTTAATACTTACACATTTATCTCATTATCAACACATATAGCACACGAATCATCATCAAAACAAGGCTAAAAAGATTAGAATAGTAACAGTAAAATGCATAAATACACCCAACATCATACTAAACTAAACTAAACCCTACTAAACATAAAAACTGACATTTCTCATCATGACCTTAGTAACTGAATAAATGGAAACATTTATGGTTTAACTAAAATCATTACTAAAAAAGGGCTAAAATGTAAGTAAACAGGTAGGTATCAAGTATTCATAAACCGCCAGCCTATGTGTACTCCCACTACCCAAACTCATAAGGTTAAATAAACATACAACTACACAAGATATATTTCTCACCCGTATCTATGCAACTGTTCCATACCGCCTCATAGAAATAGGTGCATACTAGTGATAAGCAATGCGTATGCAAGAATGAATGCAAGGTACACAATCAACATCACAATCTAGTTATCATAACCATAATAATCATCACACTTAACCTCTAGACTCGAACCAGGTATCAATACATCATCAGAATAGTATCCTTTGGACTCAAACCAGGTATCAATATATTATCATAACAATATCCTTTGGATTTGAATTAGGTATCAATATATTATAACAACAGTATTCTATGGACTAAAATCAAGTATCAATATATTATCACAATAGTATTGTACTGCCTTGCCAAGTATTAATATAATCATAAACATCAATACACATATAAGTATAGACATATAATAGGTGTACGGGCTCAATCCGTGGCTAAAAAGAGTATAAATCTTTAAGTTTGTTGCCCAAAATTATCTTTGGGACTAAATCATTATAAAAGTGTAAAAGGGTTGAAATATATCATGACCGGAGTAAGTAATAGTGTCAAATCATGGACCGGAATCCACCTCGATTAAATCTCTAAAATAATATTTTTTAACCACTTTTATATGTATGAATATTCCATTTAGTTAGCAATCATTTTAGCAAAGAAATTCACTATTAAGGTGAAAAGCGGGGTTTAAACCTTATTTAGGAAAAATAGTGATAAGGTCATATTTTAGCTAAGATCACATCAATACCAATGTAATAATCATGAATGTACCGAATCTATGCATCCATCACCAGTATTCAGTCAATGAAATCGTTCAAAACACAAACATATATGTATCAATATTCTCCAACCGTATCCTTTACAAGGATAATTACTTTCCAGATATCCAACCAATATCATACCATGGCCCTTGGCCTAAAATTATGTCCAAAATAATCATAACAACATAATAACGCCTTAGGGCCATATACATGTTTGAAACTAATATTGATAATTATATGTATAAGTCGTAGCATATCTATAATCATCTAACATCCAGGAGGCATAATATATAGATAAAACATAACTGATAACTATAAGGACTTTTAAATCTATAAGACATTAGATATCTATAGGTCGTACAACCTGACTATGAGGAGTATCGCCACTAATGGCCATTTATCATATCTAAGAAGGATATCATCTCCATAGGCTCAATAATCACATTTAAGAATAAATAACATCTATGAGGGTACAGGTAACATATAAAAAAGAAATTACGTCTCTATGGACCCAACATCTATGAGGGTACAGGTAACATCACACCCAATATATATCACACATCATCTATAAAGAAGAGTAGATAGATGCCTACCTTAAAGTCGAACACTAAAACCTCACATTAAGCCCCACATGCTTGTCTTTACTTCGTAATCCCCAAAATACAATTACAATATCAAAATCATAATCTACTAATCAATACGAGAATAACGATATCCATATTGTACTATTGAGCTTCGGGTCCAAAAATGACTCTAAAAAACCCAAGTGGGTCACACATATGGAAAATGAGTTACCAAGGTCAACCCAAGGTTCATACATGAACAAGTAATCATAACCACTAAGAAATGGGTGCAAGCAAAGCTAAATTTGGGCTAAAATAAAGCTTGAATGAATTTGGGGTCTTGGGTCCTAACTAAGAAATTCAACCATGAATTCGAAGAATTCTTACCTTAACTTCAATGATATTCATGGTACCAGATGATAAATAAGATCCCGAGTTACCCACCATGATCAATTATGAGTTATTATACCTATTTAGGGTTTTAAGCTCTCACAGGTGAAGAGAAAATGATCCAATTTGTTACCATGGGGTCTATAAATAAACCCCTCCCAGGTGAAGAGATGCCACGATCTCCAAGATGTGGGTTGCTATCATGATGTTGCAATTGACGTGGACTTTCCGTGATTTCCATCGCACCAGGACCAACATAACTTAGAAAAATTCCATTTTCAAATGATGCCTCAGGATTAATTTGAAATCCAATTCTCGCAAATAAACTATGTATCCATACCAAATTCAATACTCCAAATGCATTGACAAAGTTGGATTTTCAATCTAAGGTTGTTTCAACAAAATATGGGACACTATCATCATTGTAATCAACCTCCAGCCTTGTCGGGTTTCAGCTCATCATCAATAGTATCCTCCAGCCTTGTCGGGTATCAACATATCATAAATTTATCCTCCGGCCTTGCCGGACATCAACATATAATCAATATATCCTTCGGCCTTGCCGGGTATCAGCATATCATCAATATATCCTCCGGCCTTATCGGGTGTAAACAATCATCAATATATCCTCCGGCCTTGCCGGGTATGAGCATCATCACAACAGTGTCCTTCGGCCCTGCCGGTTATCAATATCATCATAATGTATCCTCCGGCCTTGTCGGGTATCAATATCATCACAATAGTCATTACCGAATAACATACACTAAAATACTCATAAACATAATCATATCACCATAGAATATCTATCTATTAAATACTTTCCAACTACTTGTTATTAGTTAACCACCACTTATTATAATAGAATCAATAGTTCACTAGTTATCGCATAACCTCCACTTATTAGCCTAAACATTATCCTTACTCACGGATAGCAACTAACCACTATTTATTAAATAGACAACATCTAAAATATAGTAAAGTTCATCACTACACAAAAACCGCCATTTATCCACCAATCATTATTATCAACTAATCATACTATATCCATTAATCATAATAGTCAAAAAATTACTATTTATCATCTATCCATTCTTTATTAACTAACATCCTTCATTTTCTAACAACCGTTTATCAACTAATCTTCATTTATCAACTATTCAACATTATTATTTGCCATGTATCAATCATCACTAGTTACCATATCTCAACTAAGCAAGGTTCATTAACTAGTACATTAAATTATTAGCCATCAAGTACTATAGCCACCTAAAAGATATCTAGCTACCACTTAGCTTAACCTTTAATTAGGAAGAACGGTCATAAGAACATATTTTAATTAGAATCATATCAATTACCGATATAATAATCATGAATGTACCAAATCTATACATGCCATCACCTGCATTCAACAGTGGAATACTAAGCATCATACCGCATCTTCTTTCATCCCATACCGGAGAGATGTGTATACAAACATACACATATTTATATTCATAAACTATAATCATATCATTTATAATGACAAACGTTTTTCAGATATTCAATCAATGTCACAACGCTGCCTTTGTCCCATTAATTTATCTGGAATAATCTCAACATCATAATCACGGCCTTAGGCCCATATTTATATTCAAAACTCATATCAATAATTATATTTGTAAGCCATAGCCTATCTATAATCATCTCACATATAGGAGGCACCTTGCACATAGGAGGCATAATATCAATAAGCATGTAATTATATCTAGGATAGCTTATATCAATAGGTCATGACTACGAGGAATATCACTTCATTAGGGCAATTTATATATCCAAGAGAAACATATTTTCTATAGGTCCAAAATTCATGACTAAAGAAAATATCAATTCTATAGGCCAATCATCAAGTCTAAGAGGAAATAGCATCTCTATAGGCCAATCATCAAGTCTAAGAGGAAATACCATCTCTATAGGCCAATCATTAAGTCTAAGAGATAATAGTATCTCAATAGGCCACATAACGTATCTACAAGGAATATAACTAAATGTCCAATATCACTTCCACAAGGAGTATCATAACCATAAGTAAAAAGCCACAATCTGGGTACGTCAATACAGGTCACAAAATTACGAAGTAACCTCATTCTAAGGTTTACTAGCCTCATTTATGTATAACATCCACAACTACGTCCAAAAGACATAACACAAGCTTAGGTTTAAGTGGGCCAGACAATCCCACTTCGAATCCACAACTTTCATAATTAGGCACACTATGCCCCAAACTAGGCTAAGGTATCTAGTTCATGTTCAAGACGTCAAGTAAGTCATATTCGAGCCTAAGATAGCAACTTTGACTAGAAACAAGGGTACTCAAGTCAACTCTACCCAACTTATGGGTTCAAGACTACCACACTATTCCATAAAGGCTAAATATACCAATCATGCTTCAATACCAGGGAGAAGGAAATAGGATTCCAAAACGAATCTAAGTAATTCAAAATACGGGTTAAAATCCAAATTTATTCCCTAAACATATATATATATATATATATATATATATATATATATTCAACACGAAGTCATTTTATCAAAAATAAATCTTAACATTCACATTCACACGCAATTTATATCATACATCAACCATGAAGAAGAGAAGACATAAGCCTACATCAAAGACGAACCGCAAAATCCCAAATCATGCATAATACGCTCAACTTTGCTTCAAAATACCCAAAGTGCCATCACACTAGCAAAACCATAATCTACTCATCAATATGAGTCTAATGACACCCATATTGCCCTATTGTGCTTTGGGTCCAAAAATGACACCAAAACCGCTAAGTGGGTTCCATATATGGAAAACAAGTTTTTGAGGCCAACCCAAAGTTCACACATGAACAACGAATCATAACCCTCAAAGAGTAGGTGAAAACCAAACATATTTTGGGCTAAAATCAAGACTTAAGCTAAATTGAGATTTTGGGTCCAAACTATGAAATTCGAGCATGAATTAAGGAAATTCTTACGTTAATCTTGAAGATAATCGCGATACAAGATGATAATTAGGCTCCCAAGTCATGCCCCATAACCAATTTTGAGTTATTACACTCATTGTGGGGTTTCTAGGACTAAATGGTGAAAGGGAAGTGGTCCAAATGCATATTGGGACCTTTATATCGCCCTACAAGTTCTCAGATGCAGATATCTCGGCCACATGGGACGCGAACGCACACTCTTGGCCGCGATCGAGGTTGCATCAAATGACAGCAAACTCAAAAATGAATTTTTGACCCTCTGAACTCATTCGAAATCCAAATAACATTATCCAATAGTGAATTTTGAATGTAAACCACATTTCAAATCCATTGGACTCATCAAAATATTCATAGGAGATCGTTTAGGCAAAAAGTGGGACCCACTTTAAATTTTCATTATTTTTCATAAAAAATCGCTCAATAGTCCAAAATAAGTTCGGGAGCCTTGGGACCTGAACCAAGGGACTCCCTAGCCTAAATTCGACGTTTTGGATGCAATGGTGAAGTAAGATTTTCCCTGTAAGGTCATTTCAACCAAATATGGGTGCCACACCCATTCCTTCCAATTTTCAACTTTCCGACCAATAGGTCGAAATAAGCTCGGGTCCAGTGGGACCCAAACCAAAGGTCTACTTATACTAAAATCGATATTCTATTTCTGTTGGCGTAGTCAAAATTTGCATCCGAGTTTGTTTCAAGAATTTTTTGCCCTATGACCATTTTGAACTAGCAAAAACTTCTAAACAGGGAATTGGCTCTAAAAATCAAACGAACTGCCCGGTAACCAAACCGTTGGTCCTAACAAGTCATAAATGACTTAGGGAGATATAGACAAGCTCAAACAATAAAGATAACCATAAATATGGAAAATGACCTGAAGGGTCATTACAATATCCACTATTGAAAGAACTTTTATCCCCGTAAGTCAATGGATAGAATGAATCTCAAAAGCTTGAAAGAATAAGTTACTAGGCCCGTATGTTCCAAGTATGACTTCCCAGTTAACCTTAACGAAGAGAAAACACTTGTAAGGGATTTTTACATAAGTATCCCTTTTTCAACCAACACTCTCGTTCTCCTTCCGAAATAGCCAACATAACTCAACCACTTACTGGCTTCTAATTGAATTGAAAATGTTGATGCATGCACATCTGAATCACATCATGTTGTTACCGTCTCTATATCTACAGAAATCAGCAAATGCTCATAAAAGCCAAAATCAAACCAAGACATGAGTCACAAAACTAACTCCAAATCCAAAAACAACCTTCCTTTACAATTTTGCACCAGCTATTTACTCCAAGCAAGGAGCAAAATCACTTGAGTCTCATCCACATAGTCTCATCACGGAGAACTCAAAGAACTGAATCTTATTTGCTGAAAGTCTATAAGGAAGACATGGAAATAAGCTCATAAGGCTCTATTTGGGCATACAAATGGAGATAACCACGTAATACAATCTATACCAATGCTGTAACCAGTTCGAATGAAAATCAAACTGAAATTTCAAAATCCAAGGTATAACTACTCATCATTGAACATTGCACTCCATGATGTCTCATCCACCGAGAATAAAGCCATACTGAATCCAACTCGAGTATATTACTCCCACTGAGTAAATCATCCAAAATCTCAAAATAAAACTAAAACTCGAGGTCAGAATTGAAATAACCACTATAGGACCCATAGGCTATCATCTGAACACTTATCAACTATAATCCAACCGAAGTCTAGAAGACAGAATAGGCAACCACAGAGTAGGCTCAACCAGCTTATAAATAAAATCCAAACTGAAACAAGTCGAAAACGAAGGTTACACAGCATCTCTACAATGCCAAACTGAAATCTCAACACCAAGGGTGATCAGCTCAATCTCAAATATCTAAATCAAAACAAAAAATGGGTAGCCATTAATGCTCCAAATCTATCCTACTTCCAAATTGTCATTCCAGGGAGTCAAAATCCAAAATTAGGTGAATAAGGTTATATCAATGTCAACTCTTTCAAATTAACTCTAGTATCCAAAATTTGACATATTCGAGTTAAATCATACCAAGCCACAGTCGAGATATATCTAGATAGCAAAATCACTACAGGGATAAACACTGATTGATAACACAAGTAACCAACTCTATATCAATTGGAGGGAGCGAAACAGAGCCACAAATAGGAGTCATGCCAAAGGACAAATCACTGGCTGAAAATGCATATAACCCACTCCATATCCACTGGAGGGCATAAACTATCCAAACATACTCAAAACTTCTCAAGGATAAAAACCACACCAGTGAAGGCAAAAACATTAGCAACTTAAAGAAATGCAACTTAAGCTAGGAACTAACCAATGCAATACTCCATTTAGGCAAAAAAAAATAGTTACAAGCTCATATCATCTAAGAAAATCACTCCACCAAGCCTCACTAGGCCAAACAAATGATGAAATAAGGATTATCTAAATCCATCCAAGAATCACATCTTCAAAGAAGAAATATCAATCTCAAAACCAAGGTCAAAGTCGAGACCACGACTAGAGTACAAACAACTTGAGCTAAAGATTTTCTAATTTGCCAACTTAAAAGGCAATTACAATAAAGGCCACTTGCCTCTAACTTTCCAACTCCACTAGACAAAATGATATCACAACAACAAAGTAGTGTCCAATATCCACGGTAACAACAAGGCAACCCATCACGAGGGAACGAACCGAACATACCTATCAGATAAATCAACGACATCTCAATATTAAATATTAAAATTGCTATCGGATGATGAAATAGACACAAATGAAGAACAAACCTCAAACTGGTCCATCTCTCAAATGGGTTATAGCGGAAGGGATATCCAAAACAAAATCCTTCACAACCCAGGAGGAAAGTCTAAGGATCTCAAACTCAAAAACAGGCAACATAACTAAATTGCCGACTCAAAATCCATAAAAACCATAGAAGGTTACTTACCTTCAATACCACAACATATCCCTGAAATCAATCTAATATAGCTAACCAAGAGGGAACACAGTCAACCTCGCCATGCTAGAGGAATAAAATCACCAAATTGGGCTATATCTACTCAAGCCACCAAATAGTATCATAAGAAAATGAAAGTCTAACTAGATAACACTAGTCTATACAACTACCCAGTGAAAATCAAATTCATCATATAACAATATCAAGTAATAACATCAAGTAATATCAATAACCTCACATAGTGGTAGCAATAGAAATAGCAATAGCAATATTAACATACTGAACAGGCAGTACAAAAATAAATATCAATATTATGTACCACTCAAGGGCCACAACGGGGCTAATGTGCCATGATAAATGGGACTCAAACCCAAAACCACTCCCATAGGGGAAAACATCAATATATATCTACTCCATCCTCTACTAAAAGAAATAAACCATGAAGTAGTAACATAATCATGAATCCAAAAATAAGACACATAACGACAGACATAAATTCATCAAGGCATATAATTATATATGGGTATGAAAACCACAATACATACAATAAGAAATAAATGCAATAAATAAAAGCACATCAATCATGGTGACATTCGCCATCACATGGCTGACGGGCATATGGAAAATAAATCTGAACAGGTCTAAATCAAATCGATCGACTAAGTCATCAACTAAGGTGCCAAATACACTATCTCTAACTAAAGACGTCTCAACATCACAAGCTGATCTAAATGAGTTGAATGATTGGATATATCTTGTCGGGGACACTTTCTAGACTAGTAGTCGGTCTTTCTATAGTTGTAGCATATCCCAAAGTATCAATATAGAGAGAAAACAAACTAAGCCCAAAAGGTTGCCAATTGATGCTTAGAGAAATCCACAAAATTATATGTCCAAACTATAAAAATCACAATCTATCTTAGGAGCTCTAGGTTGGTGGGGAATACATGCTAACTCTAGCTGATCAATTATCTCCTACTAGGGTCATTCTCTGAACCATTATCTCATCATACCACAGCCAAACCACGACCCTAAAATACTTTCTAATACCACCTCTCATAATCTAGAATAGTCACCTTGACCCAAAGAACCATACCATACTCCATAAGTCTAATGGGGACTCTGCCCAAATCCCTTTGGCTGCTACTGGAGATCATTGACATCCATATCTAACTCTTTAGTCAGATGTTGTGCTAAAATTCTAGAAACATATGTTGGAGTCTTATCAATATTTGTTGATAATATCACATCGTCATTCAGAGATAAAATAAAGTCAAAGAATGTGTTCAAGGTTTATAGAAATGTAGACACACGATAATTAGTCATGAAGTGAATTTCCTAAAATGTCATTGTAGCCTCCCGAAGATAGGTTATGGAGTCTCTGCATTGATCTACATAACTCTATTAACACTTAGCTCTTGCACCAATACATAAATAAAACCTAGTCTTTGATACCAATTTGTCATGACCTAATTTCCTCAGGTCATGATGGCGCCTACTATAACCCACCAGTTGGCAAGCCAACCCTTAGTCCAGAGCGACTAGTAACGAACTACTACATAATATAAGAAAAAGAATACAGAATATATAAAATAAAGATCAATACATATAAGAATCCCTAAACTTGGTAACATCAGTACAAGAGCTTCTAATATAAAAAGAGTACAAAAGTGAAATATCAAGAGAAATACTCTAATACACGTTATCTTCAAATATAACTTAGAGACTACTCTAATACATAAGAGAGAGATAAGTAATACTCCAAACGTCAAGAGCTCACTCTACGTCTCTGAACCATGCCTGCTTTGCATGATGTACACATTAATGGAGATAAGTCGTACTATGATCTACAGGCTACAAAAGTGTAGTATAAGTACCAAATAAATTGTATTTATTAGGCTATAGCCAATTGAGCATAAAGGATAAAGCAGAGATATACAACATATAAGCAGAATGGAAACTACACCCTAGAGTCCAGAAATCATATGAGAAGTAACTGAGATAATAAGGAACAACTATCCTATTTATGTCCAAGAGTCTAGCAGAATAAAACTAAGTATCAGGGTGAACTATCTTATTCCAGCTACATTCAATATACGTCAATGCTATACCATATATTCCACATCAATGTATGAATAAAGAGCGAAAGAAACATATATAGTAATATACAAGGCGAAGAAATGACTATACAATATAAATAATGAAGGAAGAGGTATACTATAATATTATAGCTTTATATTGCTATATATATAATGCAATCATAAGATAGGAGAGCCCGAAAGATACCTCAAATCCCCGATACCGGATCAATGATCAATCTGTCATAAGCTAACCATAATAATGATTATAACAATGATAACAATAATATTAATAAGAATATGAATAATCGGATACTTTAGACAACCAAATACCTAGTTGAGCCTATTCATAACCCCACTTCCTAAGCCTCAAAAGTTCTAATCAATATAAAAAAACACAAGGCCTATCCTTCACCCATATCTATGCACCCTTCCCATACCAACTGATAAATATAGATGCATACTGGTGATAAGCAATGCACATGCAGGAATGAATGCAAAGTACATAATCAATAACACAACTCATCATAACTGTCCTCATCAAGACTATCATCATCGTAATAAACCTCTAGCCTTGCCCAGCATCAACACATCATCAATATTATCCTCCATCCTTGTCGGGTTTCAACATATAATAAATATACCCTCTAGCCTTAATGGGTATCAACATATCATCAATATATCATCTATCATTGTCGGGTATCAACAATCATCAATATATTCTCTGGCTTTGCCGGGTATTAGCATCATTACAACAGTATTCTCCGGCCTTGTCGGGTATTAATATCATCACAATGTATCCTCCGACCTTGTCGGGTATCAATATCATCACAATAGTCATTACTAAATAACATACACTAAAATACTCACAAACATAATCATATCACCATAGAATATCTATCTATTAAATACTTCCCAACTACTTGCTATTACTTAACCAACACTTATTAGATAGAATCAATAATTTACTTGTCATCGCATAACCTCTAGTTATTATCCTAAACATTATCCTTACTCACGGGATAGAAACTAACCAATATTTATTAAATATCCAACATCTAACATCTATTCAAGGTTCATCACTATAAAAAACCGCCATTTATCCACCATTCATTATACTCAACTAATCATACTATATCCATTAATCATAATAGTCAACAATTTACCATTTATTATCTAACCATTATTTATTAACTAACATCCTTTATTAACTAAAAATCATTTATCAACTTTTCAACATTATTATTAGCCATATATCAATCATCGCTAGTTACCATATCTCAACAAAGTAAGGTTCATTAAATAGTACGTTAGAATTCTAGCCATCAAGTACTATAGCCACCTAAAAGACATCTAGCTACCACTTAGCTTGACCCTTAATTAGGAAGAACAGTCATAAGATTGTATTTTAACAAGAATCATAAAAAATACCAATATAATAATCCTGAATGTACCAAATTTATACATGCCATCACCAGTATTCAATTTGTGAAATAATAAGCATCATACAACATCTTTCTCCATTCCATACCGGAGAGATGTGTATACAAACATATACATATTAATATTCATAAACTATGATCATATCATTTATAATGACAAACACTTCTCAGATATTCAATTAATTTCATAATGTGGCCCTTGGCCCATTAATTTATCTATAATAATCACAGTATCATAATCACGGCCTTAGGCTCATATTCATATTCAGAACTCATATCAATAATCATATTTATAAGCCGTAACCTATCGCTAATCATCTCACATATAGGATGCATTATATTAATAAACATGTAATTATCTCTAGGATATCCTATATCAATAGGTCATGCATCATGACTATGAGGAATATCACTTTCTTAGGCCATTTTATATATTAAAGAGGAACATCGTCTCTATAGGTCGAACATTCATGACTAAAGGAAATATTAATTCTATAGGTCAATCATCAAATCTAAGTGGAAAGAGCATATCTATAGGTTAACCGTCAAATCTAAGAGAAAATATCATATCGATAGGCCAATCATCAAGTCTAAGAAGAAATAACATCTCTATAGGCTACATAATGTATCTAGAAGGAATATCATCTCTAAATGCCCAATATCACTTTAACAAGTAGTATCATAACCATAACTCAAAAGACACAATCCGGGAACATCAATACAAGTCACCAAGTTACAAAGTAACCTCATTCTACGGTTTACTAGCCTCATTTATGTCTAACATCCGTAATTAAGTCCATAAGTCATAACACAAGCTTAGTCCTAAACAGGAAGGATGATCCCACTTCTAATACACAACTTCCATAATTAGGTACACTATGCCCTAAACTAGGCTAAGGTAGCTAGTTCATTTTCTAGATGTCAAGTACGTCATATTCGAGCCTAAGATAGCAACTTTGACTAGAAATAAGGGTACTCAAGTGAACTCTACCCAACTTATGGGTTCAAGACTACCACAATTTCCCAAAAAGGCTAAAAATCTACCAATCATGCTTCAATACTAGGGAGAAGACAATGGTATACCAAAAGGGATCTAAGTAATTCAAAATACAGGTCAAAACCCCCATATAATCCCCAAACTTATATATATATATATATATATATATATTTAAATATTCAATATTAAGTCATTCTATTTAAAATCAATCTTAATATTTATATTCACATGGAATATATATCCTACATCATCCATGAAAAAAAGGAAATAGAAGCCTACCTTAAAGCCAAACCACAAAATCCTAAATCATGCGCCATACACTCAACTTTGCTTCAAAATCCCCAAAGTGTCATCACATTAACAAAACAATAATTTACTCATCAATATGAGTCTAATGACACTCATATTGCACTACTGTGATTCATGTCCAAAATCGACACCAAAAACCTCAAGTGGGTCCCACATTTAGAAAACACTTTTCGAGGCCATCCCAATGTTCACACATGAAAAGGAATCATATCCTTCAAAGAATAGGTGAAAACTATGCATATTTTGGGCTAAAATTAAGACCTAAGCTAAATTGGGGTTTCGGATCCAAACTATGAAATTCAAACATGAATTCAAGAAATTCTTACCTTAATCTTAAAGATAATCATGATACAAGATGATAATATGGCTCCCAAGTCACCCCCATGACCAATTTTGAGTTATTACACTCATTTTGGAGTTTCTCGGTCTAAATGGTGAAGGAAAAATGGTCCAAACATGTCTTGGGAGCTTTATATAGCCCCTATAGGTTCTCATCTACCACTATTGAGGTAACATAGGCTGCGATCACACACTTTTGGCCACAATCTCTGTTGCACCAGATGACAACAAACTAAAAAATGAGTTTTTTACCATTCGAACTTATCTGGAATCCAAATAACATTATACAATAATTAATTTTGAGTTTAAAATATATTTAAAATCTGTTGGAATCATACAAATATTCATAGAAGATCATTTTGACAAAACGTAGGGCCCACACCTACAATTTCAGCGTTTTTCATAAAAATCTGATCAATAGTCCAAAATAAGTTTGGGAGCCTTGGGACCTGAACCAAGGGACTCTCTAGCCTAAATTTGACATTTTGAATGTAATGGTGAAGTCAGATTTTCCATCCGAGTTCATTTCGACCAGATGTGGGTCACACACATATTTCTTCCAATTTTTAACGTTCTGACTAATAGGTTGAAATGAGCTCGGGTGCAGTGGACCCAAACCAAAGGTCCACCTAAAATAAAATTTATATTATAGATCTACTGGAATAGTTGGAATTTGCATCCCTGATAATTTCACTGAAGTTTTTGCCCGATGGCTGTTTTGAACTAGCGAAGACTTCTAAAAAGGAAATTGGCTCTAAAAACCCAAACGAACTGCTCGATAACAAAACCATCGATCCCAATAAGCCATAAATGACTTGAGGAAGATATGAAGGATCTCAAAGAGTGAATATAACTATAAATATAGAAAATAACCTGAAGGGTCATTATAATAATGTTTGGAGATCTTATGCCCGAACATGATACTTTCTTTCACCGTGAAGTAGCATTTTTCCTAGTTTAATACCAACTTGCACTCTTCACATCATTGTAGTTCACTAGCTATATGGGCTAAATAGTTATTGAATGATTCCCCAACCACTAAAAATTCATCCATGAATACTTCAATTGTGTCTTTAACCATATCGGAGAATTTGGACATTATACATCTCTGAAAAGTGACAGGCGCATTGCATAGATCGAACGATATCCTTTGGAATGCAAAGGTCCCATAAGGGTAAGTAAAGGTAGTCTTTTCTTGGTTTTCGAGATCAATCCTGATTTGATTATAACCAAAATACTCTTCAAGAAAGCAATACCAACCCTTGTTTGCTAATCTATCCAGCATATAATCCATGAATATTATAGAAAAGTGGTCTTTTGTGTCCACTTATTCAACTTTCTATAGTCCATGCATACTCTTCTACCAATTATGAGCCTCAGTGGTACTAATTCATCCTTCTCATTTGGAACCACTGTGATTCCTCTTTTCTTTGGCACACATTGAACCGAGCTCACCCACTTGCTATCTGTAATGGGAAAAACCACCCCAGTATTTAACCATTAGATTATCTCTTTTTTCACCACCTCTTGTATGGGAGGGTTTAGTCATCTCTGATGCTCAATACTGGGAATGCTATCTGGCTCAAGCTGTATCTTGTGTGTGAAATCCCTAGTGGAATCCCTACAATTTCTATAATGGTCCATATAATAGCTCTCTTGTACTTTCATTACACTAACATGAAATCTTCCACCTGCTCCTACCAAATCTTCTGCAATAATTATCAACAAAGTATTATTTCCCCCCAGAATGCATACTACAAATTAGGTGGAAGGGCCTTCAATTCCAATACCAATAGTTCTTCAATCGATGGTCTTGCATGAATTATGGTTCTGTTCTTCAAGTCAAGATACAACTTCTTCGGGGCTTATTTGTAAGAGTCTATTCCATGTAATGCACTAGCCATCTCATTATAGTCATCTATCCCATACTCTCAAAGTTCATTATCACTTCTACTGATGATTATGCCCTTAATATCTCCTTAATAGGCACATCTATTGTAACCCTATCATCATCTACTGCATCTATCACTGCCACTACTCTTCCATTATTTGGATGTTGTACTGGCATGAATATGTTTAACAAACTTGCTTATTATTCCATTTAAATTTGATCACTTACAAATCCATGTCAATCAATACCGACCAGTAGATAAAGAAAGGTCTACCCAAGATAATTAGAGAGCAGGAATCTACTTCACAGACTAAAATCATGAAATCTACTGGATAAGTGAATGATGCCACCCTTACTTCTACATTGTGCACAATACCCACTTGATCGTTTATGGATGAATTAGCCATAAAAGACCTTGAATATGTAGCCTTGAGTTCGCCTAACCCCAATGCCTTGTATATCACCAATGGAATCATATTTATTCCTACTCGAAAATCACATAGAGCCTGATTAATGTCATAAGGCCAAATAGAACATGGAATAGTGACTGCACCTGGGTCTCTATTCTTTTCTACTAATGGTGAATGAAAATTTACACTAAACGGTTGCACTATCTATTGGAGCTCTTCTGCTACATAATTTTCATCGTCATTACTTCTAAAATCATCATCACTATAAGTTAGCTTCTCAAATTCAACTTTAGGTGGCTCATTCGCGACAATATTATCCTACTTTGGCTTATTAGTAGGACAGAAAAAGTACTCATAAGGTGGGGAATCATTCTTGATGTTAATAGCTTACTAATGAACTAGTATTGGAGGATTTGATACATTGCCACTAGTAAGTGCACCTGCTTGATGTTGGGCCAAAGTTGTAGAGATTTGCCCATATTACTGCTCCAACTTCTTAATAGCAGTTGAATGTGATTCAACCTTTTGGGTCATCCTGAAACATCGTCCTTGATTTCTTTAAAGCAGGTTTGCTGACTCTCTTGACCTTTCCTCAGCTTAGGCAACATCTCTTCTATTCTCGATTCTGTATCGCATCTGCTTGATGGAATATACTTATCTCTATCATTATAATTTTGACCTTGATTCCCTTGCCCTTGGGCTCAGAAACATGCCAACTGATGATTCACATACTTTGCCTCCTCATCTAACTCAAACTCATGTACCCTAGAAGTTGTAATTTATACCCATATTATATTAACCTTTGCAGAATTTATTATTGTAAATTGTTTAGACAACTGACCAATATCTATCCTCAATAGTAAAATCTCCTAATCTACAAAATCTTTAACTACACTCTATCACCAGAAGCTCCAATGGAATAAATGTCAGAACCTATCTTAACCTCCCAAGTTTTCCACCCTCGATTAGTTAATGAGATCTAATCGATAATACTTAAAGTCATTTACCATCATAATATCATGAAGACTCCTCTGGAGATAATGTTTTCAATTGCTTTGGAACTGATAGTCAGGGATCTATAGAAGATCTCCAATAAGCTTGTCCCTAAAATCTAGTGGTTGGCCACTATGCTAAGCTTCTTCTTGAATCTGAACAACGCCTCATACATAGTTTCTAACTGTAGTAACCTAAGGTTATAAATATCTTCCTTAAGATATAATACCCTAGAAGAAGGAAAGAACCTATTCAAGAATTTTCTACTTAACTCACTCTATATAGTGATAAACCCTCTTGGAAGTTCCCCTAGACATAAAGATGTTTCTTTTATAAGAGAGAAGGGAAAAAACTTAGTCTCAATGCCTCCTGATCGACCCCAGGTTTGGTATATAAAATGCAGATCCTAGTAAAATTTGCCAGATGCATGTTTACATTGTCTATAGGAAACCCTACAAACACGCCCTTTAAGAATAAGAGTTTAATCATAGCACTAGAAATGTTGAACTTGACATCAGGGGGAAAAGCAAGAGGAATGATAGCTCCAGTATCTACAAGCTCAACATATCCTAGATCTTCTTTATCATCTTCATACGTCTTAACAAACTGATATGCTGGGATCACTTAAGGTCAGCCTAGAGATTTTGTTCTAGTTTCTACTAAGTATTTTTGATGGTCTATTGCATGTCTTTGGTCAGGTAACTCTACCTCTCAAGCTATGCATTGAGCTTCCTATACTACCCTTTTTTCATTTTTATCTTGAGCTAAAAGATCACTTGTTCGTTAATAAATAATAACCCAAACTCCTCTAAAATAAGGTAGAGACAAATCAGCTCTTTTTAGCTTTGACATCCTATGAGGTGTTCGTAAGATCTTCTATGGATTCAAATTCAGTGGGAGTAAGGGATTGCCTCTCTCCGTGTTCTAGTCATACACTGGCATTTTCCCATCTAATAACAAAATAAAAATTTTAAAACTGCAATAACTTTAATTCATAAATCAACACCATATTCGCCAACAACGGCACCAAAATTTGATAACATCCAAGATACTCCTCATCTGAAAAGTTGATATGGTCGCAGTCAAATATAGCAACCCAACGAAGATTGAGCTCGAATCCTAAGGAAATACATGGACTTATGGATTTCAGATGCTATAATAAATAGGTAAAAACTGGAAAAGTAAACTAGGGGGTTTGAATAGTAATATTAAACAAGGAGCAAATATCCACTTTGGTTGTAATTAGTATTATTGAACACTAGGATTGTGTTCCCCTGGCTTCTCAGCTTCGTAGTTTTATCATGCTTTGTTAAACTAAATCGATTCCTTGTATGCAGAACCTATAAATTATGTACTATCTACAGTTTTTTGGATGAGTAGAAAGATTTCACCCTTTAATTTTTTATTGTCAAAATATCGCATTACTAACCCTTATCTTGATCCTAGTTAACTATTACCTTTTGAGTTTCTAGTTATTAGAAAAAATCTAACCATCTTACATAGATAATACCTAGTAGTTGGATCGTTGTCATAGAATATGGTTGCTGAAATATTGATTAAAATTGTTGATGATTTTGGGTTTTATTTTTATGCTCTTCCTAGGTCATTTATTGATGTATGCCTAGCATTAGGAGTTAAAGTAACCCATTAATCCTACTTTATCCTAAGCTAGAGACAGTCCTATAGCCAATTCATAAGAAGACTGAACATGTACATGAAGGCCATCTTAAGGGGTTTCTGAACAATCTACAAAATATGAGTCCCCTCCTCCTTATGAGACAGTAAAGAAGACTGCTGAACAGTTATGGGGAGAGGCAAATACTAAGAATGTGAGAATAGATATAAAATCTCATTGTATATCTCAGGAGGCAGAATCGATGAGGCAGAGACTAGTAGTTGATCATTGAGAAACACTTGATGGAAATATAGATAAAGTTAGACGTGGTAGAGCTCAAGTACTCCCAACCTATTAGTACTTGCAACTATATGATGATCTACAGATGTACTTGGGGTACGTCGAGCTTATAAGATAGGAGCTATTATTCCTCCTACATTGCAACCAAATGTTAATTTTGATATCACAAGTGCCATGATCCAGATGTTGAATATGAAGGGTGTGTTTTTGAGTTTTCCCACCGATGATACATACACCTCATTAATTTTTTTGGGATTTTCTCATCATACAATATACCTGGGGTGGATTAGGAAGCTTTTCAACTTAGGTTTTTCCCTTTATCTCTTACTGGTGAAGCTACATTATGGTTAGGGGATCTCACTCATAGGTTAATTACTATTTTAAATGAGTTGTTGAGTCTATTTTTAGATTATTTCTTTCCTCTATCCAGAGTGTTACAATTAAAATATGAGATCTCTAACTTCAGGCAGTTTCATTCTGAGTCGCTATACGAAGCATGATTTTGGTTGAAGAATTTGATGATGCTACTTAACCAAAGGATTTTGAGGAAGAATTTAATGGAAATGTTTAGTAGAGCTCTTAATACCAGTTCCTAAGTTATGGTAGATGTATTAATTATAGAGAATTCATGCACTTACGCTGGGAGGTAGCATTGGATATATTATATCAAATCTCTCTCACCAACCGAGGGTGGCATACGTGGGAGGAAGAGAGGTTCACTGGAATTTAAGATATTGGTGCCTTCAACGAGAAAAGAGTTCTTGATGTCATAGTGGTGGAAGAGGTTGCTGAACTAAGGACTAAGGTTGGGTTGTTGATTAAGCACTTCCTAACAATGAATTTTGGGAAGGTAAATAAAGAAAGTACATAGGGAAAGGCCTCTATATCATATGATTTTGAGTTAGAAGAAGAGGAAAAATATCTAAATAGAGAATTAATGGGTTTGTACGCCAAAGGTTAAGGAAACCAAGGTCCAAATTATTATTGGGATATGAATAGAAATTAAAGTTGAGATAGAGATGGTAACCGGAGATGTAAGGATGATTACAAAGAGAAGGGTAGTGCACACGTTCCACAAGGAAGCCATGATAGTGAATCAAGGATGGAGACTATGTTGTCAAAGCTGGTAAAGAGTTAGGAAAGTCAAGAAACTTGCCTTAAGGAGATTAAGGCAGACATCTCTATTTTGACCCATATAGTTGAATTGCATGCTACTGCAATTAAATAGTTAGAGAAGAAATTTAGTCAAATGTTAGCAACTATAAACCAACAACAGCTAGGCACACTTCTAAGCAATGCAATTTAGAATCCCAAAAATGATGGTCACCATCTTGCCATCACCACTTAAAGTGGTAAGACAACTGTTGATCCCTCTATCCCTGTGGTTGATAAGCCAAAAATAATAGTATTGATATTTATGAGACACTTGAAGCAGAGATATATAAATTGATAGGTGGTGGTAAAAGTGTGGATAAGGATAAAGAAAAAGGGAAGGTAGTGGAACCTATGTTAAATACTGTTCCATGACCTTCCCCACTTTCTCCCCAAAGAATGAAAAAAAAATAAGATGAAGGGAAGTACCAGAAGTTCTATTTGATATTGAAAGAATTGTCGATTAATATTCCTATTGTAGAAGCTTTAGAGAAGATTCATGGCTATGCAAAGTTTATGTAGGAATTGGTCACTATGAAGAGGACGATGAGCTTTAAGATCGTGAATAACGTCTACCATTGTAGTGCTATGGCTACAAGATCATTTATGGAAAAAGGAGGACAACAGAGCATTCACTATTTCATGTAATATTAGGTCCTTCAACTTCTCTTGAACATTATGCTATTTGGGAGAAAGCATCAATCTCTTTCGATTGGTGGTATACATATAGTTAGGGTTGGTGGCACCCCAACCTACATCTATGAGGAAATTAATGGCCTGCAAGACTATCAAGAAATCGATTGGTATTTTATGTGATGTATTGGTGAAGGTTCCATCCTTCATATTTCTAGCTTACATCATGATCTTAGACTGGGAAATAGACTTTGAAGTCCCTATTATATTTGGAAGGCCTTTTCTAGATACCCGTAGGGCCTTGGTTAACTTGGAGATGGGGAAGATAAAGTTCAAACTCAATGATGAGAAAGCCACTTTTAATATTTATCAATCTATGTGATAATCGAAGGATATGATATTGGTGTCAGTTATTGAGACTGTTAGTGATGATGAAGTGATTATGCCTATTTAAAAGATTAGCAACAATCATCATAAGTTTTGATAGCGACAACTTCAATAAGTACGATGAGATAGTGAGCATATTGAATGGTATAGGTTCTTACAACTATGCTATGGAAAAGCTCGATCTTGATCTAAAGAATAGAACCACTCCTCCATCTCGACCATCTATTAAGGAACTACTAGATTTGGAATTGAAAGCCCTCCTATCTCATTTGTTTTATGTATTTTAGGGGCTGAAAATATCTTACAGGACATTATTCCAATAGAATTATTAGAGACACATGTTAAGGAATTGCTATTAATTTTGCAGAGATTCAAGAGGGTCATTAGATGAACCATTGTAGATATTATGGGAATCCCACCGATCATTTTTACCGCTAAAATAAAACTTGATCCTGATTGCATTCCCAATATTGAACCTCAAATTGGTTGAATCCTTCAATGCAGGAGGTCTTTAAGAAAGAAATTTTCAAGTTATTAGATGCAGGAGTGGTTTACCCCATTACAAACAATAAGTGGGTCAGCCCGATCCAATGCGTACCAAAGAAGGGTGGGATCACTATAGTCCCAAACTACAAAAAGGAACTTGTTACCATAAGAACTTTTCCTGGATTGTGAGTATACATGGACTACAAAAAGCTGAACACTTGGACTCAGAAGGGCCATTTCCCTATAACTTATATGGATAAGATGCTTGACAAATTAGTAGGCAGGGGGTGGTACTATTTTTTTTATGGGTATTTAGTATAAAATAAGATTTATATTTCTCACAAGGACCATGAAAAGACTACCATTACCTACCTTTATAGGACTTTTGCAATCACAAAAATATCATTCAGATTATGCAATGCTCCCACCACCTTTCAGTGATATATGATGTCTATATTTTATGACATGGTGAAAGATACTATTGAGGTATAGTGGATAATTTTTTATAGAGGGGCAATCTTTTGATGGTTTATTTACCCATTTATCCAATGCACTCCAAAGGTGTGAGGAGTGCAATCTGGTACAGAATTGGGTGTAGTGCCATTTTATGGTAAAGGAAGGTATTATCCTTGGTCACAAAATGTCAAAACATGTTATTGAGGTTGATAGAGAAAATATTGAGGAGCTTGAAAAATTACCTCCAATATTCTCAGTTAAAGGTATCCAAAGCTTTTTGGGTCATGCTAGCTTTTATAGGAGACTCAGCAAGGACTTCTTTAAGCTTGTTAATCCTCTTTGCAAGCTTTTAGATTAGGAGGTGAAATTTATGTTTGATGAGGCATATCTTAAGGTCTTTTAATGCCTTTTGTAGAGGCTGATCTTGGCTCATATTATTGTATCTCTCAATTGGTGTTTAATATTTGAGGTTATGTGTGATGCAAGTATAGCTACTTTAGGTGTTGTCTTTGGCCAAAAGTGTGAGAAAATCCTTCACCCGATATATTATTCTAGTAAGGCATTACACCCCACATAAAAGAACCATATAGATACTGAGTGGGAGTTTCTTGCGATGGTTTTTGTATTTGTAAAGTTTTAGTCTTACTTTATTGGGACTAAAGTCATAGTCCATATAGATCATATTGAATGGAGGTATCTTATATCAAAAAAGGATTCCTAGCCGAGATTGATACATTGGTTTCTTTTGCTGAAATAATTTAACTTTGAGGTAAAATATTAGAAAGGCACGGAGAACCAGGTTTTTGATCACTTGTCTCGCCTTGAGGAAGAGGCAATGCAGAAATTAGTTGATGGGACTTACTTAGATGATACATTTTTATATGAGTAGGTCTCAGCAGCACCTTAAGACTTAATCCCCTTATTTTCTGATTTTACCAATTATTTGGCAATTGATCTTGTTCCAAAAAAACCTATAATTCCAGCAGTGGAAGAGGTTTATGAATGAAGTGAGGAATTTCTTCTGGGTTGAGTCTGCCTCTTTAGGATTTGTAAAGATGGTGTTATTAGGATATGTATCCTTAAGGTGGAGATGATGAGCATCCTTGAGGCTTGTCATTCATCATCGATTCGAGGTCATCATGTTGGAACCCATGCAACCCATAAAATTTTACAGTGTGGGTATTATTTTCCTACAATCTTTAAGGATGATTATGACTATATGTACGCTTATGACTAGTGTCAGTGTCAAGGAAATATATCACAATGCCATGAACTCCCCTTAACACCTATTTTTGAGTTGGAACAGTTTGATCTATTATGGATTGATTTCATAAGTCCATTCTTGAGATCCTATGAAATGAAGTATATTTTAGTGGAAGGTTAATATGTATCTAAATGGGTGGAGGTGGTATCCCACCCCAACAATAAACTGATAATTATTACCACCATTCTGAAGAAAAATATTTTTTCTTAATTTGCCACTCCATGTGCGATCATTAGTGATAGTGGGTATTACTTATTCAACCGACTATGTAACTATGGGAGTTCTACCCTATACAAAGAATGAATTAATTTGCATTATGATAACAAAATTTAGAAAAGAGTATCTAAGCCTAGTGATTTGGTCTTGTTGTATAATTCAAGACTTTGCTTGTTTACGGGCAAGTAGAAGTTTAGGTGGTATGGACCATTCACTATGGTTTGGTGCTCCCACGTAGTGCTACTGAGATGGATATTGATGGTGAAGCCCCATTCATAGTGAATGAATAGCAGCTAAAGCATTGTACGGGAAACAGTTATGAGGTAAAATAAGTTAATAATATGGACCTTGGTGAAATTGAGTGACCAAGGCAACTGTGTAGTGTAGCAACATTAAATCAGGTGCGACATGGGAGGTAACACATGAGGATTCTTAGTGAAGTTAAGTATCAAACCTAGCCACATCGCCCTCCAATGTTAAATCAAGCGCTACGTGGGAGGCAACCCATGTTTTCTACTTATTTCATTATAGGGTAACTTGTGTGTTCAGTGTGTACGACTTGAGATTGTAGAAGAAGACTAGAAAGTTTTTTGGTACTTTGTCCCCATGACTTACCTGATGATTCATTTTCACTCCTAATGAATCGTTACCAGAGTCATAGGAAGATGGAGCCTAGTCCACTCTAAGGTAGTTTGTCTCTAGAGTCCTAAGGACTCTTAAAATGAGCCGTTGCTATTGACATTGACTTATTGCAATGAGTTGTTATGACTTAAGACCTAGGAAAGCTTCCAGTCATAATGGGTGGAGCCAATGAATTATTCCCACTGATAACGAGTCGTTACGAATGACTTGTTATCAGGTTTGACATAGCAAGCCTAACAGGTTGACCAAATCTAAAACCAACATTTCAAATGTGAAATTAACTCCCATTATTGATTCTCTTCCCATTTGAAACATTTGAGAATCCCTCCATTCCAAAAAAATGACCAACCACACCATAAAAACACTCCGAATTTATTCCCCATCATTAGAATCAATAAATCAAAATCTCCCAAAGTCAAGAGTCATAAAAACTAGGGCTAGCAATCTCTAAAGCATTTTTCTTTTTTTCAAGGAATCCAAGCAACTCAATAAAGTAAGTTTGTACATTAACATGTTAATATCATGAGTTGGTAATTAATGTAGAGAAATGTTTTTCGATTCCTTGATTAAATTATGTTCATAAAGTAAAAATTAAAACTATTCTAAAGAAAATGAAAGTAAATTAATAAAAATGGTAGTGTAATGAATTTTGTACTTAAAATTGTTTGTGGGGATGTATGAGGAGTTGTTGAACTTGATATAACTATGGGAATGAGTTGGGAATATTAAAATCAAATCTCAACCCTTTGAACATTCATTTCTCAAAGGTTACGAGACTCATAACGACTCATATGGACACTTAATGAGTTGTTCCATAACCGGTAGTTAATGGGAACATGAGTGCACCAAAAAGTTGAGGTTTTGTTATCACAATGACTTACATAATGAGTCGTTATCAAACTATACAACTCATTGTGAGGACTCATGGTGACAGAGAATGGTAAGGCACCAAAGAAATAATTCTGGTCAAATATTGAGTGTTGGTAACAAGGTGTTATTAACATAAAGAGATGGTAGGAGGACTCGTTACATGACTAGTAAATAAGACTTATGAATATTCTTACTTAACGAGTCTCATAATGACTAGTTACCAGCGGTACAAAGTCATTCCCAGACTCATTGGATGCCCAATCCCTCCTATACTTCTGATAGTTTTTCTTGTATTTATTTCCTATTCCTAGGATTTACTAACGTATTTGTTTCTTCCAGGTACCAATGGCACCAAAGAATGACTCCACCAAGAAGAAAACTACCAAGATGTAGGCCCCCACCGCCATTTATCATATCAGAAATAAACCCACTGACGATGAAGGGTCAAGTGGGTCACTGGAGGAATACCCAATTAGATGAGCGGCGAAGCCAAGGAAAAAATTACCTCAGGGTGCTAAAGTTACTCCAGGATAAGAAACATAGCCACCAAGTAGGCCTAGTATTAAAAATCCTAGCCAATTACCACTCCACTCATTGTTCCAGTTTGAAGAGTATGGTGAGATGATAAACATGAGGTATCTGGCCTCGAGGAGGAAAATGGGGTGGAAAATAAAGAGGATGATGATGAGTTTAAGAATGAGGGGTATTATAATGAGGAGGAGGGTGAGAATAAGTCGAGTGATACCTTAATTATGATATAACCCCCACCCTCACTTGCTGTACCACTTCAGATAGAGACTGCCTTGGTGGCCATCATTAACTGATGAGGGTACCTTGGGATGCAAGACTTATATGAGAGAGAGAGAGTGCCATTAACCCTTCCACTAGAAAACCTAAGAGAGGGATTTATTTGGATCCCAAGATTAGTACTGTTAGCATGTCTACGATGCCAAACTTTGAAGCAAGATTCTGGTAGTACAACTTTTAATAGATAACCAGAGATCAGGGATAGTACAACCAGGCATTAATACGCAAGATCTATGCTGAATTTTAAATGGAAATAAAGATGAGGTATCCACATGGGAGATCATGGAAGAATGGTGATACATTGGTGGATGTTATGATAAGAGCTGTTTGACAGAACATCTCTATGTTTATGATTTCCAGACTTCTTCATGGGTCAGAGTTCTAACAGCTCGCCAATACCGCTGAAATCGACTACCTAAGATGCAGAAAGTAAATATAAAGTAAATAAGTTCAGATAATAAGCTTACTTACTACCAGTGGATAGATGGTATTATTGCTTCAAATTAGGAGGAGGCTCCTTAGGTAGCGGAGATGTTGGCTTTTCATCATGGATTACAAAGGGTAGCCTAAACTTTTTCTAAAGACTTGGTGGAAGATCATGTGTTATAGGTTGAGTCCCATACATGGGGACCATATACCAAGTCTAGATAAACCTGTATTTGTAGCAGGCATCATGGAGGGCTACAACACTAATATAGCCATGTCAATTGCTATAGAGATCCATGACTAGGTGGCAGGCACAAATACAACCATGGAATTCCCTTGCTTACTAACACAAATATGCCTTAATTAGGAAGTGTTACCGATTCAAAGAGTTGATCAGTTATTTTAGGAGTTGCAGACTATGAACTCATGATTAATTTGGGTTGTTTCTAACCTCATCTCCAAGATGGTGAAGATGGGAGCAATAATGCTTAGAAAGGCATTCTAGGCTAGAGGGCCCAGTATTGAAACTCCAAGGTTAACCGATATAGCTGATACCCCATAGAGACTTCCCAGTTAGATCCTCAAACATCAAATATAGAAAATACCTCCTAAACTTTGACTCTACCACCTGCGTCGAGATTATTTACTTCTAGTCCAGCCCCCACTGCCTATACCTTAGTCTCGCAGGATTTCTTTGCTGAGGTGCTTAAGAGGTTGGGAACAATTTAGAAGAAGCTAAAAAATATAGAGGATAGGGTTAAGCCATAGGTGTGACAAGAGATCATGAGCGAGTAAAAAAACATCTTGACCCGATTTGATGGGTTTGAGAGGTTGATTAAATAAAAGTTGGCATATGTACAATCCCCTGATCTGAAGAGGATACATAAGGAGTTGGCCGCACTCCAGGCTGCCATAAAGGAAATACATGCCCGACCATTCTCGTGGGTGCCTATTATTAAAGAGATTGTTAAGGATGAGGTAATTGTTATATGGGGTGTTAGAGGGATGAACACTACCAAGGAGAGAATTATGAAAAAAAGAAAGAGAAATAAAAGAGAGGAGAAAGAGGTTGAGTCAGGAAAAAAAACCAGTGTTTAGGATGAGCAGGACCATTAAAAAAGGGTTCACGAGATTACGTAGGAGCCTGTAGCTTTAGAGTGGTTGATGTTACAGATTTGACTAGTAGCACTGCCCTACTGTCAGAGGCACGATTGAACACACTAACTACTGTCGGTGCCACTACTTATTTGAGTAACCCAACCATCGCTAAGACCACTTCTAATAAGAGTGGGCCCATTCTTAGGCCCTCCAAATTGAGATTGAATGAGCTAGTGCCCAAGTATGTCTTTTCCCCCCTAAATTTTACATAATAGACTCACTAGGTACTATACGTAATTTATTTATTAAGGTTTGGGGTATACCATAGCCACCACAGGTTTTTGTTGTCATGCTTCTTTACCTGTGGGTCATGGTATGGTTGTAGAATCAACATGTCTAAAATAAAATTATTCTATGTTGTTTTTCTTTTTGTGTTTTTGTTTATCTAGTAAAAATAAGTACCTAACGTAGTTTAAATATTTTGATTGATTGTGCTTATATGACTTTTGTTTGAGAAAGATAGTACCCCTCAAAAAAGTATTTTGAACTGTGTTGGATGTGGATATATAGGTGACCACTTTGAGTCTTGTTTTTGCATTCGGATTAGGAATATGATAACCATAGCTAAAATTTGCATGAACCAGATAGATATTAGTGTGTGATGTAATCCTGTTCCATGTGTGTGTGAGATACTACTTAGTTCCCATTGAGTATAGAATCTAGAACTTTCCCAGTTAGTCTTTCCTAGATTATAGGATAGTTGGTTAAGAAATTATCATAGGCCATGTTATCTTGGGCATATTTATATGTTCAATCCCCAATATTCAACCTTATTTTGACTTGTTCTATAAACTAAAATGTGTTATTCCTATTGTATTTGAGCTTTAATTGTGATCCTTATCAAATGGACATGATTAGTTTATGGAGGGCTAAATTATGATGAAAGTGAATGTGGTTCGACGCATGAACAAGAAATTAATGATGAATGGAGCAATGAGGTTAGTTTTCTGAGATGAGGATACTAAAAATTTTCTTAGAAAGAAGAGAATTGGGAAAAGAAGAAAAGTAGAGAATGCGAAATCCAGAGAGCCATCGTTATTAGACCACGTTGTGGTGGGTGATAATTCTCCAATAATAAGATTCTAGTAACTCATCGCGATAACACCGTGATGCGGTAAAGGGAAATTCTCAAGAGTTAAATTCTAGTAGCTCATCGCGATAGGACCACATCGCGATAAGGGGTAATTATCAAGTTGTACGATCCAGTAGCTCACCGCATCGCGGTGATATACAAAAATCAAGAATTAAAACCTTGGACGACTTTGGAAATGAAAGTAGTAGCGGAAACAGAAAAATCTCTCTTCTAAGGTTCTTTGAACTTCTTTATTTCAAGATTACTAGCTGGTATGATTAATTACTTGTTTTTGTGTTGAATTCATACATGATTTTCTAACACCCTTATTCTGGGGTTGAGGCCAAGATCATGAGTACTCTTTGATATTCTTTATCATAGTTATTATTGAATTATACTATGGGTTGTTATTAATTTCTTGTTCTTACTATTTTGATGAGTGGCCACCATTAGAATAAACCTATATGTATATGTGAATCTAGGATAAGAATCATAAGGTGGAATAAAGAGATTAAGGATCAAGGTTCTCATCTTTTATAATTAAGGGATTTGAATTAGCATCTAGGATAGGGATATACCTAGAAGCCTTGTTTGGTTCACTTGAAGGAAGATAAATCTATGCATCTAAATGGATTATTACATCCCCACTTAATAATGTAGTTGGAGTATTTAGGTAGCTAGAATATTAAAGGTTGGGAGACAATGATCATATTTTAAACACTGCAAATCAATAACATGATAATCAACTAGATTACGATAAGAATAGAATTTGTAAGATTGTTAAAAGTGCCTCAACCCTGGAATTTTCATCATCGTTGCTTACAACCTCTGCTTACTTTGCTATGGTCACAAATTGTTATTTCTTATATATTTAATTTTTTATTTGAAAATTCACTATCATCTTGATACTTTAAAACACTTAATACAGTCTTGTCGAAAACTAAAGGTTGAATTGCTAGTTACATAGTCCTCGTGGGTACGATATCCTACTAGTTTAGTCAATATATTATTATTTGTACGATCGCGTACACTTGCGTGTGCATTAGACCACAACACCATTGTTCAAAATAATCCACTTTTAGCGTAAAATAACCTTCTAAAATGAGAATTAGAATGTAATATCCCGGGAAATTTTTCATTTGAAATTTTGTGCGTAAACGTGTTGGGTTCTATCTTCTAGAATGAATTATAAATTTTTCTACTCCCTCATCATGAACTCCTTCGTGAACTATTCTTATACTAGCTCACATAGTACTTTTAATTTAATATTCAAGTGGAGTCAGGGGATTGCCTTGTCTCCGAGTGTAGGGCATATACAAGAGTGCACCTTAAAAATTTTAGAAAAAGGAAAATCAGCAAATAATAACCTATAGCCAAAAAAACATAATCTATCAACTCCATAATTATATTCACTGGAGATTATGAAAAAAAATTATTTTCCCAAATTACTCCTTTCAGCTGAAGTATAAAATGGTCGTTGTCAACTATAGAACCTAACTAGATTGGCGTCGATTCTATGAGGAATTAGATAATTCTATTTTAAAGTGTTTAACTAAGCAATCAGTAAATAATCTCTAGTAAATAGGGCTCATAATTAAGATTTCAAATGGTGACAATTGATGATTTTATTGAGTTTTTAATCACTATGTGAGAGGCATAATGACACACAAATTAGACCTCTATGATATAATCAATCATCATCATATAGTTAAACCTAGAAGTGTTAGGGCAAAATCCTAATGGAGTGAGAACTTGGAATTCAATCTTATACATTAGTAGCAATTGGAATTTGGCTCGTAATGTGGTGTAAACTAAACAAAAGTAAAATTAGGGGTAGGGTGAGGGGTGGGGTTGCTTTGAACACTTTATAGTTAAATCATAATGGGAATGAAAAGTTCAAAGCTAAAATGACTAGATTATAAACCAAATGTGGATAGAGACTTAGGGTAATACTATTACAAGTGTGGGTTCTTGCATGGACAATTAAACCTATGTCTAAACTTAGTTAAGTGTCATGGGTACGCTAGATTATAGGTAGTAAGTTCTTAGTGTGAATTTGTCAATCAAACATTGAAATCTCACAAATTGGTTACCTCATGAGTGTGGTAATTTGAGAAATCTATAACTTCATTAGTATCCTTAGGTCTAAGAGATACTATTAAATGATATAAATCAAGTTTGTGTTAACACTTATTCCTCACCCCCTGTAATGACCCTCCATGTTATTTTCTTTATTTCCACTCATTTTCTCTATTTAGAGCTTTTCTATAGCTGGACCAAGTCATTTATCACTTATTGGAACTGATAATTCGATTACTGGATATTTTGTTTATTTTTTAGAGTCAATTTCCTGTTTTGAAGCCTTTGTTGATTCAAATTGGCTACCAGGACAAAAAATTTGTCAAACGATTCATATGCCAATTCTAACAGTTCCAACAGCTTCAAAACATCTATTTTTGTCTTAGTTGACCTTGTTCTATGTCCTGGGCCTTCCACGCTCATTTCAGGCTATTGGTCACAAGTTAAGAAAAATGGCAAGTTGTTGTAGTTCTCTTGGGTATATTTGTATGTCAAAATGACAAGATTTATCCATATTAGGACTTGTTCTATAAGCTAAAACGTGTTATTATGATGATGTTTGAGCTATAATTTTATTCTTTATCTAATGGACATGATTAGTTGATGCAGGGCTAAATCATAATGAAATTGGACATAATTTAATGCGTTAACATAAAGCTAATGGTTAATGGAAGCATATGGAATGATTTGCTTAGCATGAGAATATTGGGAATGGGCTCAAAAAGCATGAAACTAAAGACGCGTGCAAGAAATTAGGCAAAGATCTGGAAAGAAAGGAAAATGGTAAGCTCCGCGTCACAGACCTTAGTTTGCGCAATAAGGTCCACATTGCGCTAAGGGATTATTAGTAGATGGAAATTTACAGTAAGCCTCCACAATATGCCCGTGTCGTAGAGGCTGAATTATTTTGCATGTCACATTCTAGTGAGGTTATGCGATAGCCCCAAGACGTGGACCCCAGTCTTCACAATGTGCTTCACAGTGCGGTAAAGGTCAAGTTTCATTCAAATATGTCCTACTATAAAAGGAACACTTCAAGTCAATTGGGGTAGACTATTAACATACATATAGTAGAGGCAAAAACAATTACAATACTTCTCTTAGGGTTCTTTGAACTTCCATCCTTCAACATTAATTTTGTGTATAATTAATTATATTTTTTTATGTTGATTTTGAAGATGTGTGACTAAACACCCTTGTTCTGGGGATGAGGCCAAGAATATGATTATAGTTTGACATTCTTAGTGTGGGGTAACATTGATTGATCATATGGGCTATGCTTATTATCTTGTACTTACTATTTTGATGAATGACCACCATTAAAATACATCCATAATCCTTTGTGAATCCGAAAGGAGAATCATTAGGATTGATCAAAGTGTTAAAGGAGAAAGTTCTCATTCTTTTACAGAATAAAGGAATTGAATTAGTGGCTAGGATATAGATATACCTCTAAGCCTTGTTTGGTTAACTTGTAGGAAGATACAAGTGTTTTCTCAAGTGTTTAAAGGGAGGAAGATCATTCTCCTTCATCATTACATTTCTCTTGGGATATATTTTCAACCTCTTCCCCTGATTTATGAGAAATTATTTTCTTTACAATGTAAAAAAGCCATCGGAGAGCTGAGTGGTCAGGACCCTCCAAGTTGTTCTAGCCAAGTATGATGTAAATGATGAAGCTAATAAAGAAGTCGCAGCACAGTACGAGATTCAGGGCTTCCCAACTATTAAGATCTTGCGGGATGGAGGAAAGAAAGTTCAAAAATATAACAGCCCTCGCCTCATGAAGCAGATGATATTGTAGCCTATTTGAAGAAATAATTGGGTCTTGCATCTGCTGAAATCAAGTCGGAGGAGCACACCACAAACCTTATTGATGAAAAAAGCATCATTGTTGTAAGTCGTGATACTTTTTTATTTTTTTCCTCATCATCATTATGGAAATTATTCTCAGCATGTCATTGCTTCTTGCTGTCTAAAATCTATTTATGTTTCTTTAGGTTGGTATATTTAACACTAGCTGAAAAATTGCAAGCTGAAATCGATTTTGCTCACATTGTTGATGCTAAACACCTCCCTCGAGGTGGACGAGTCAATAAGCCCACTCTGTCTTCTAAAGTCATGTGATGAACTCTTTGTTGATTTTGAGGTATTATCATTATCTTTGTACAATTTTGTCTTTGTTACTCCATGCATTATGGTTATAGGGCTTAACGCTTGTCCTATATTATCTATTGTCCTATATAGAAACCAAATGAATTTAAAATATTCTTCCTACACCGCACTTGTGATAAATTGCATTAGGTATGTTATTGTTGTTTAACAAAACTCTCATAGCAAATAGAGACAATATAAACTAATATGAAGTTAAACTGTTTGTGTGTGTTAATTCTGTTGAAGTGTAAATCTTGGATTTTATGTACCTATAAAGAGAACTACAAATCAGATTCTGATGAAAAGTTTGCAGCAAAGAAGATAATGCAATGGAGCCACCACACAGAATTCTTTACTGGCAAGTAAAACTACTAAAACTGCTTAAATTATCATGGAGAATCGTATCATATGATAATGATAACATATGCTTTTACATTATCGAATTATCAACTGTTTACAAACTGTTTCAGGTTATATTGGTGAAACCTCAATCTCCACATTGATTTGGAAACAAAGGTTATATCGAGGTTGATATGGACCTAAATCCAACTTACGAAGTATAACTACTTAATCCCAAAGTTCCGTATAACTTAACATGACCAATTATGAACAAAACATGTGTTCTTCAGTTTGAGTTTACAAAGTAGAAGAAACACCTACATATAGGAAATCTAAACCGTGGCCATGGCGACAAATGACTCAAACACACTCCCAAATTTTATGTCAAAATTAGATTTAAACGAAAAATCCTGATGTAATTCTAATTGCAATGTACAAAACTGACGCTTACAAATCACAGCTAGATCACTACTATTAGAGCTGCACGAGCACGGGCTTTCCCATCTAGTCATCTTAGAAATTGCTTATATCAAAATCAAATATAAGATAAAATAATTTCATATTTTATCCTGAGATCAACCTTTTATCTTTGTAGCCAAATGACCTTGAATCCTCTATCAACGAGAAAAATAAAGGGATATCCGCAACCTGACACTAATATAGAATATTTCTCAAATCAATAAATATTAACATACCTGTTCCCAAGAAAAGAGTGCCAAAAATAAAACAGTGACATGGAGTAACAGAGAAACAAAAAGATTAAAAAAATAAAAACCACAATCACTCACCAAACAAAAAACAACCAAAAATACATTGTTCAAGCAGGGATGCGGCCACTCAGCACCTCCAAATACGTTGAGAAAATAAACCATACTGCACTAATATAAGATGCATTAGCGTTTAACATTTTCCCTTTAACTACTGCCCCACCTCCAAAATTCTCCATGCCAATAAATTTTAATTCACTGGGAATGCACAGCAAAAGCGAAGCAAAAGAGGAAAGTTGCACCGAAGTATCACAGTAGCATCTTAAAAACACTTCCTGTGAACTATGGATGGACCTGACTCATCATACTCACCCTTCGATATCCACATCTGGTCAAGGCATAACAAGCAAGTGAATTTCGACATCTAAAGCCAGCATAATTTTAGACTAGCAAATTTGAATTCATAAGAACAAATAAAGGAGGTACCTGCTGGAATGTGCTGAGGGATGCAAGGATGGATCCTCCAATCCAGACACTGTATTTTCTCTCTGGTGGAGCAACAACCTTAATCTTCATGCTACTAGGAGCCAAAGCAGTAATTTCCCTGCTCATTCGATCAGCAATGCCAGGGAACATGGTGGAGCCACCACTAAGCACAATATTTCCATACAGATCCTTCCTAATATCGACATCACACTTCATGATGGAATTATAGGTAGTCTCGTGGATACCCGCAGCTTCCATCCCAATCATGGATGGCTGGAAGAGGACTTCTGGGCAGCGGAACCTCTCAGCACCAATGGTAATAACCTGTCCATCTGGCAACTCATAGTTCTTTTCAACGGAGGAGCTGCTCTTAGCAGTTTCAAGCTCCTGCTCATAGTCAAGAGCGACATAAGCAAGCTTTTCCTTCATGTCACGGACAATTTCCCGTTCAGCCGTGGTGGTGAACATGTAACCTCTCTCAGTGAGGATCTTCATAAGGCTATCGGTTAGATCACGGCCAGCAAGATCCAAACGAAGAATGGCATGGGGCAAAGCATAACCTTCATAGATAGGCACAGTGTGACTCACACCATCACCAGAGTCCAACACAATACCTGTCAAAAGTATTTGCTAAACAGTTAAACAACATAGTTATTGCACTAAGGAGCACAAATTTGCCAGGCACAAGTACTAATATGAACCTGTGGTACGACCGCTGGCATACAAGGAAAGCACGGCCTGAATAGCAACATACATAGCAGGAACATTGAATGTTTCAAACATAATCTGGGTCATCTTCTCCCTGTTGGCCTTAGGGTTGAGAGGTGCCTCAGTTAGAAGAACAGGATGCTCTTCAGAAGCAACACGAAGCTCATTATAGAATGTATGATGCCATATCTTCTCCATATCATCCCAGTTGCTGACTATACCATGTTCAATTGGGTATTTTAAGGTCAGAATACCTCTCTTCGACTGAGCTTCATCACCCACATAAGCATCCTTCTGTCCCATCCCAACCATGACGCCAGTGTGGCGGGGACGACCCACAATACTGGGGAAAACTGCTCTAGGAGCATCATCACCAGCAAATCCAGCCTATATTTCAAGAACATATTGTTCACCAAGTTAACATAGTACTTCAAGATCAACCAAGTAGATAAAACGACTAACCTTCACCATTCCAGTTCCATTGTCACAAACAAGTGGTTGGATATCCTCACCGTCTGCCATTTTATATTTAGCTGCAAAACAAAAATGAATAAAAATAGAAATAGCTTATAGTTCAGTTAGCAAAATAGGTAAATTAATGTATGCAACAATAAGATAATATCCAGATACAAATAGATGCAAAGTATCCTGTAGGGGATGTTGTGCATCGGTCGGTTCGGTTCGGTTTTATATACTATCGGTTCGGTTTATCGATTTTTAAATATACTAAACCAATAACCAAACCTATAAGATATTTTTTATTGGTTTTTGGATTATCTTTAGTCCTTAACGGTTCG
>NC_061114.1:44821600-44824198 GCF_002878395.1 Capsicum annuum
TATTCTTATTGGGTTATCAGTTTACCCAATAACCCAATAAGAAAAAACCGAACAGAACCAATAACCCAATAATTTTTTTTATAAAACCATTAAAAAACCGTTAACCCAATAACAATAACCTTTTTATCGGTTCGGTTTATCGGTCGGTTCGGTTTTTGCACACCCCTAGTATCCTGTATTTGCTTATTACAACTACACCTCAAAATCAAAACTAATTGCATTCATATATTTTAGTCCTCACATTTCTTTTGATCCATTTCATTCAAGTGCTCAACAAGTCGTCTTTTCTAAGACATATTAAGAGTTCTCAAAACAAACTATCCTTGTATTTGGTTATTTTAGCAGGGGAAAGAAAGATGCCTCCCAACCAATTCAATCCAATAATAATTTATAAATATCAATTGCACATTTCCAGTTATGCTACATTTTGTACTATTAAAGTAAGTATATAAGGATCCAAGGAGAAAAAAACCACGCATAAATTGAATCCCAATTTCAAATAAAAACAATCATGTAAGGCATATAGTATCATCTTGTAAGGAAAAAATAGTAGATCTAGATAGATCTAGAGCGGATCAACTTAATAAACATGCAGATCCAGCTAATCTTAACTACGAGATAACAAATACCGAACCTAGAAACAGAATCAAACTATAAATGACCAAGATTCGATTCGTCAACCGGTACACGTATCATGAAACATATCAAATTGGATATTCTACAACATTTTACTGATCTCATGTCAAATAACTTACGCAATTAAATTCTACAAAAGAAAAGAGATAATAATAAGGCCGTAAAAAGACGAAGATCTTAGCTTACCTGAGAAAGAGAGAGATGCAGAAGGACCTAAAGTGACGACCAGACAAGTAAAGCAAACCGGAGATGATGACCGGTTTGCTTAGTCTCTCTAGATTATTTTGTCTGCTTAGGATGGAAGTTGAAAGGGCAAGAGTGTCAAATGCAAGATCAAATGAGATGTCATAATACAGGAAGTATATGTATACTCCCTCCGTAACATGTGCCACGTTTGGTCTTAAGTCATTAACACTATTCTTCAAAAAAAAAAAAAAAATTACTAAGAATCTAGTTTAGCAAATTAGTTAGTATTTTATTAATTAATGCTTGAGAAATATAAATTTAATAATATAGTCATATTTTTTTATAGTAGTAGTATTTCTACGAAAATTTTATCATTATTATGGGGAGGTATTATTTTATATATATATATATATATACTAAATTTGATATTTAGATCTCATTTAGTTGTTATAAATAAAGTATGACAAATTAATAAGTGTATGAGTATAAAAAAGATAAATATTAATAGTTTTTTCCTCGTAAAGTTATGAAATAACTTATGTGCATTATCTAAATACATTTTGTCTTTAAATTAGAAATTCGTCTTTACAATTTATTATGTGTATGACAGTAATAATGATTGTCATAAATATTTTAATATTTTATTTTGTACATAATATATTTTTTAAAAATACTAATACATAATATTTAAGTAAATTGTTACAGATAGGTAATTTTATAAAAAGTGTACCATTATAATAAATGTCGTTACTGTTATAGGTAGAATCACTATTAGAAATTACTCTATTGCAATGGAACTTTTGGCAATGGCTCCAACTGTTTCAAAAAGAAATTGCTCTAATAACTGTTTTCAAAAAAATTTACTCTAATAAAACTATTTGGTACCATAACTGTTTTTATTATTTGAAAATCATTGCAATAGGATGTTTTATCACAATGATTTCCTAAACCGTTGTCGAGTCATCTATGACAACGCTTTATTAAGGGAAAAAAAGCCACGGAGTAGTACAATGATTTATTTATTTCCACCACAAAAATTTCACCAACTCCGCCAAAAATAAACCTTTTTTCCATATAACCTTCTAAGACTGCCACTATAGGAATTACTTGTTCTTCTACGACTGCTCCGACCAAAAATTCGAAGCTGCTCCGACCTCTTTTTCACAGCATTGTTCATTTTGCGTCTGGACTCCTGCTCAGAAAAAGAAAGGTCATTTCTTGTAATAGCCCCACAAACTAAGCAATGAAGAAACATCATACACTATTAATTGAGCTTTTGTCGACCAACTAACAGAACAAGGAATTACTTGTTCTTCTTCCATTCGAAGCTGCTCCGCGTGTAATTTTTAGAAGCTGCTCTGACGTCTTAATTTCCTTCCCAACTCGGAACACTTCAAGAAGGCGGTTTTAATTTTTTGAAGCTACTCCGACTTTAGCTCCGACAACCACTTCAATTTCCAAGAAAATTTGGGGTTTTCTTCTTTAATCTGGAAATTTAAGGTTAGTTAATTTTTAGAATTGATGATTTTAACCTAATTTTCTGAGTTTCTATTTAGGAGTTTTTTTCTCCTTCACTTTGATTGCTGACCTAACATTTGGGGATGGGTTTAATTTGGGTGCTTCTAGTTGCTACCTTTTCTAGGTCGATAATCCATTTCCTTGTTTCTGCTCGTATTCTGCTAAATAAATTTGGGTGACTTCAGTTGCTACCTTGTTTCACTTCTACTGCTGTAGCTTTCAGGTGCTAAATAATATATTAACAAATCTATAAATTTT
>NC_061114.1:44827198-44828387 GCF_002878395.1 Capsicum annuum
GGGGGGGTTTATGGACCGGCGAGGGGGTATGAACCGGTGGGGGGGGTCGGGTCAGCGCCGGGGGACGGCGACCGGAGGTCGGGTCGGGTCAGCGCCGAAGGTCAGCGACGGCGCCGGGGACCGGGGGCCGGTGCGCTAGCGATGGAGAGAGGGTAGGGAGAGAGAGAGAGGGCCGGCGACCGGAGGTCGTGGTCGGCGGTCGGTCAGCGCCGGGGACCGGAGGTCGGAGTCGGCGGCCGGATCGGGTCGGCGCCGAAGGTCAGCGACGGCACCGGGGACCGGGGGCCGGTGCGCTAGAGATGGAGAGAGGGTAAGGAGAGAGGAGAGAGAGAGAGAGATCCAAAGCACCATAAGATATTTAAAATAAGACAAATACAAGGATATAATTACTTTAGTAAATTTGATTGTAAATTAGGATTTTATCATTTAAACTTAGAAAAAGAATCTAAGGAATTAACCATATTTACGGTACCACAAGGATTTTATGAATGGAATATACTACCATTTGGATATAAAAATGCACCAGGTAGATATCAACATTTTATGGATAGTTATTTTAAACAATTATCTAATTGTATAGTATATATAGATGATATATTATTATATACAAAAACCAAAGAAGAACATTTAAAATTATTAGAACAATTTACGGATATAATAAAAAAATTGGGAATAAGTTTAAGTAAAAAGAAAGCTGAAATTATGAAAAACAAGATAGAATTTTTAGGAATAAAATAAATAAAACTGAAGTAAAAATGCAACAACATATAGTACAAAAAATAATAAATTCAAAAGAAGAATTAGATACAAAAAAGAAATTACAATTATTTTTGGGATTAGTAAACCAAGTAAGGAAATACATACCAAAATTAGAAGAAAATCTAAACCCTTTACAGAAAAAATTTAAAAAGGATGTAGAATATAATTATAACGAAAAAAATAAAAAACAAGTCCAGAAAATAAAAACACTTTGTAAAAAGTTACTAAAATTCCAATTCCCAGACGGAAATAGAAAATTTATATATATAGTAGAAGCAGATTCTAGTGAATGTAGTTATGGAGGAGTACTTAAATATAGGTATGAAAATGAAAAAATAGAACATCATTGTAGATATTATTCAAGAACGTTTAATGAAACAGAAATAAAATGGGAAATAAATAGAAAAGAATTATGTTCATTATATAAATG